>NC_138528.1:86300578-86503128 GCF_964234715.1 Podarcis melisellensis
AACTAGATCTGATCCACCTTCTCTTGTTCATTACCACACTAGAAGCATTCTGCTTGCATTGGGTTGCATGTGTGAATATAATGCTTATGGTCACTTAGCAGATACTTTTGGAATGTCTTGCTGTACGGCCCCCTGACACCTTGTCATCAATCCTGGCCAGCTTGACCAATGATCAGGGATGTTGGGAGTTGTGGTCCAGCAACACTGGTCTGGCCACAGATTCCCTACAGGTCCGGAGGGTGTATTGTCCGTGCAATTAGTTGGGCTCAGAAGAAAGAAAGAAAGAAAGAAAGAAAGAAAGAAAGAAAGAAAGAAAGAAAGAAAGAAAGAAAGAAAGAAAGAAAGAAAGAAATTAGGTTTATTACAAAGGGCACAGTGAAATAAATGAAAGAACCCAACATTTCTTGTCAGTGGTGGCTCTCGGATTCCAAATGGCCTCCAACTATTTCACACAATATTTGAAAATAAATATCATTCATTCTCAGGCTGCTGAAGACTCTCAGTCCAAGTGGACTTGGGATTTATCATGGAAAGAGTGATGCAACCTTAGCACTATTTCAGCCATGTGGTGTTATCATTCAGCAAATAGCTCCCACCCTGACTCTTGAAATTGCCTTTCTGGGTGGCTCTCAGCGCTAGCTAATTAACACTTTCATAACACAGTGGTTGGAGATTCTAACTGGAAGCTTTCTGCAGTTTAGTCGACTGTAAATGCACAAGGAATTGTAGATGTCTCCTCATGACTTTTTAATTTAAAGAAATGTTGCATTGGGTCTCTCTGAGATGAAGCGAGATCGGCAGATTGGAGATTTCAATGGTTTGGGGTTGGTGGGTTAATGTATGATTTCGTTAACAACTAGGAAAAATCCTTGCCTGTAAGGAAAATAATCTTGATAGCTTTAAAAGGAAAGAGAGAAAGAAAGAGAGATTTCTGGGCATAATTGAACACTTTAGCAGAGATAATTCATTCCATGTTTGTGCACTTTTGACTTGCCTATTACTTGGCCTCATGAGAACAGAATAACGCCAAGGTGTTATAGAAGAGAAGAGCAGCTCCCCTCAGTGAGGGACTTGGCTAAGGGCTGAGTGATTACTTCAGAGGAGCAAACTGCACCTGAGTACACAGCACTTCTACTGCAAATGCACTCAGCTGACCAGCTCCTATGACCTCACCGCAGATGGTATAAAGTGAGTGCAAACACACACAGTGAGAAAGCAGGGGGAGATGCACACAAGGAAAAAAACACACCAAGATGTAAATTGCCCTGGGCATCCTTCTCTCCAAGGCATTTTGCAAGTGATTTGCTAAGGCAGCGGGGTAAAGGACTCTGAAAACAAAGGGAAGCCCAGAAGCTGTAATATTCATACTTCAACCACTTAGAATACTGCACAAAAATGGTATCACAGGCATAATAACAATGCACATTGCAATCTGAGACCTTCATGTCTGTAGGACACACACCTGTATGCTTCCTAAGGTGCAGTGTTGCTTTTTATTTACAGCTGTCATTTTTAAAATTTTGTCTGTAAGTGCAGAAAATATTAGAAACACAGCTCTTTCAGTCCTCCATGCATACACACAGAGACAGAGCAATGTTATGTACTTAAAAGGAATTAAAAAGAATGCAGTCGGTAAAACAATGCCCAAAGTAGCTAAACAACAAAAGCTGGGCAGAACAAAAGAATCTGAACAAGCCACTTGAAACCTGCAGCCTTATGAGCCTGCAGAGCAAGAGAATTCCATAATTTCAGTGTTGCTATTGAGTTCTGGGTGTTTGCCAATCAAGACTTCCCACGGACAGCAGGTCTCCAGGAATGACCCTAACAAATGAAAAGGTTCATAGAAGTGTAAGTGTTCTAAGTCAGTGTTTTTCAACCACTGTTCCGTGGCACACTAGTGTGCCGCGAGATGTTGTCTGGTGTGCCGTGGGAAAAATTGAAAAATTCGAAAGATTTTAAAATAAAGTATTTTATATTTTTTCATATTTCTGTTTACTTACTATTTCATAATAAAGTAATTATAAAATACTTTCTTTGTGTTTATTTGATTCCTATTCAAGAGAATTACTTTATAGTAATTCTCTATAGAATTATAGTCAATATAGGCACAGAGTTAAATTTTTTAACATTTTCTAATGGTGGTGTGCCTCATGATTTTTTTCATGAAACAAGTGTGCCTTTGCCCAAAAAAGGTTGAAAAACACTGTTCTAAGTTACACCCACTGTGCCAGGCCAAGCCCATTGCACCTTCCCTTGGCTCCACCCACTCAGAGTTCCTCCTGCCTGGTCCTGGTCCACCCCAGCTCCACTGAAGAAAGCCATGGAGTCTCTGAGTTTAGAGGCAATAGAGTAGCCTTGCACAACCTGGTGTCCGCCAAATGTTTTGGACTATAATTCACATTTAAAAAGGTAAAGGGACCCCTGACCATTAAGTCCAGTTGTGGACGACTCTGGGGTTGTGGTGCTCATCTCACTTTATTGGCTGAGGGAGCCAGGATACAACTTCCAGGTCATGTGGCCAGCATTACTAAGCTGCTTCTGGTGAACCAGAGCAGCGCACGGAAACTCTGTGTCCTTCCTGCCAGAGCGGTACCTATTTATCTACTTGCACTTTGATGTGCTTTCAAACTGCTAGGTTGTCAGGAGCTGGGACCGAGCAACGGGAGCTCACCCATCGCAGGGATTTGAACTGCTGACCTTCTGATCAGCAAGCCCAAGAGGTTCAGTGGTTTAGACCACAGCGCCACCCGTGTCCCCAGCGCCACCTGCATGCATTGAAATGAATTCTTTTGCATTTCAGCCCTGCTCCATTCCTGAACACATGAGATGCCCAAGCAGCAAAGGCCTGGATGTCAACAGAAGTAGCCTGCATGGTGTGGCATTGTTCTATTGGTCCCTTCTTTTCCCTTTCTAATATCCACTTCTTTTCTTGCATTTGCTGTACAGACTCAGGCATCCAATGCTGTATCACATCCTCTCACTTGCAATTCCTTGCATGTTCTTCACAACTGATTGACAAGCACACCCCTACAGGGTTTCCAGGTTTGCCATAGCACATGCTGGGCTTGTTGCTAGGGAGAGAAACCTGAGAAACTGATCGCCCACCAGAGCCAGGTGTTTGGATATCTTCACCAGTCCATCTGAGCAAACAATGAGCGTTTGTAACGCAAATTCAGACCTAGAAAGGAAATCTGGTTTTCGTTCTTGTGATTTCTCTTGCCCAAATTATTTCCTTTGTCATCTTATGCTGGTTTAAGTCCTTATGTGACATGTTTCAGCTGCAAAATTTACAGTTTTAAATATCTGGTTCTTTCCTTGACTATAGTTTTAGGGAGTTTAGACACTTCCCACAATGCAGCTAAAATTAATCATGGTCAGCTTTCCGCATTCATTTCAATGGGGCATTGTTAAAATTAATGTTATCTGGTTCAGGACCAAATCTCTTTATGCACTAAGCATTAAAGAACCAAGCACACATCACAGAGATATATTATGAAAGTCTGTGCACCCAGAAACACTGTACTGTATGACTCATTGGTTTGATCCCCTAAGCTCTTCTTACAATCTCATGATCTAAAACTCCGGTAGAAGCCAAATATTAATCCTATGAAGAGAATCAAAACCTTCAGTTATGTTTGTGGACTAGCTCCAGGGAATGGGAATTGCAGGCACTGTGTTCCACTAGACCCACTCCTACCTATGGGACTGAGTCCTGAGCCCAGAGTGCTTTTCAGACCCCTGCTGGTTATGTTGTGGGGTGCTTCATGGCACCATCTTCTCTTTAGTGCTATTTGAAGTTGCTGGGAACACTCATTAGCAGTTTGAAGTCAAGGTGCCATCAGTATGCTGATGACACTCAGTCCTTTTTTTCTCTGAGGATAAGGTAATGGTAAAGGACCCTGGACCGTTAAGTCCAGTGAAAGGCGACTATGGGGTTGCGATGCTCATCTCACCTTCAGGTCGAGGGAGCCAGTGTTTGTCCACAGACAGCTTTCCGGGTCATGTGGCCAACATGACTAAACCACTTCTGGTGCAATGTAACACTGTGACGGAAGCCAGAGCACACAGAAATGCCATTTACCTTCCTGCTGCAGTGGTAGCTATTTATCTACTTGCATTGGTGTGCTTTTGAACTGCTACTTTGGCAGAAACTGGAACAGTTTTGCTCCATCACGGGGATTCAAACCACTGACCTTCCAATTGGCAAGCCCAAGAGGCTCAGTGGTTTAGACCACCGTACCACCTGCTCCCTTACTTTCTGAGGATACTCATGGGTATGCAGTACCGGCATCTTTTTTTTCTAGAAGAAACACACTGAAAATACCCAACTCCATTTCTCCACAACATCTGAATTTAGAGGCTGAACAATCCCTGGACCATTGCCTGGATGCAGTGGTGAGATTGATGAGGAAAAAAGAAGCTGACCTTGAATCCTCACAAGACAGAGGGAATGTGAGTGAGTGGTTCCCACATCTGAAAACTTATTCAATGGCCTACCCTGGATGGCAGGTTTATAGCCTGATGTTGCTTCTAGATCCAGCTTTGTTGCTGGAGGCTCAGGTAGCCTCCTATCAACTGTGATGGGTACAACAGGTACTATCATTCCTAGAGTGGGAAAGCTTGGCCACAGTAGTTCATGCATCGGTTACTTTAAAATTTGGTTCCTGCAAAGCCCTCTATGTGGGGCATCCCTTGCTTTTGATCTGGAAGCTGCTGTTAGTGAAAAATTGTGTGCCATGGTTCCTGACAGGAGTGAAACCGTTTCAGCACATAACACCTGTGCTCAGAGACCTGAACTGGTTGCTGATTTGCTACTGGGCCAAGTTGTGTGTATTACTTTTATTACATACATAAAGCCCTTAACAGCTTGGGACAAGTTTGCCTACAAGATCATCTTAACCAATATATGACCACTCAACTGAGGAACTGACACTGTTCCAGGTGCCACATAAGGCTCATTCCACTTTTGTAAGAAATTTATATTTTACCACGGCAGCACCCGCACTTCGGAACTCCCTGACAATTGACATCAGGTGGATGCCTTCACTGCTCTCTTTTTGGTGCCAGATAAGAGCACTTTTGTTTAAGCATGCCTATTCATACATGAAGACGGTGGACATGCGTTTGAATGTCTTTTTTAGCTTATCACTGATTTTGATAATTTTTTGAATGTCTCAGATAGTATATATATATATAAAATTAGTGATAATTTCCCTGTTTTATTCTTTTTGTCAGCCACTTTGAGGTTTGACTATAATCAAGCAGTATGTATGTGTAGGTAGGTAGGTAGCTATAGACAGATGAGAGAGAGAGAGAGAGAGAGAGAGAGAGAGAGAGAGAGAGAGAGAGAGAGAGAGATGATAGATGATGATGATAGAGATGATAGATGATAGATAGATGATAGATAGATAGATAGATAGATGATAGATAGATAGATAGATAGATAAATGATAGATGATAGATAGATAGATGATAGATAGATAGATAGATAGATGATAGATAGATAGATAGATATAGATAGATGATAGATAGATAGATAGATAGATAGATAGATAGATGATAGATAGATAGATAGATAGATAGATAGATAGATAGATAGATAGATAGATAGATAGATAGATAGATGATAGATAGAGATGATAGATAGATAGATAGATAGATAGATAGATAGATAGATAGATAGATAGATAGATATAGATAGATGATAGAGAGATGGTAGGTGATAGATGATAGATGATAGATGATAGATAGATAGATAGATAGATAGATGATAAATAGATAGATAGATAGATAGATAGATAGATGAAAGATGATAGATGATAGATAGATAGATAGATAGATAGATAGATGATAGATAGATAGATAGATAGATAGATAGATAGATAGATAGATAGATGATAGATAGATAGATAGATAGATGATAGATAGATAGATGATAGATAGATAGATATAGATAGATAGATAGATAGATAGATAGATAGATAGATAGATAGATGATAGGTAGATGATAGGTAGATGATAGATAGATAGATAGATAGATAGATAGATAGATAGATAGATAGATAGATGATAGATAGATGATAGAGACACACACACATACATAAATTGCCTGAGAACATTGCCTGAGACCATCAAAGGAGTGTGCAACAAGTTTTTAAAAAGGTAAAAGACAAACTCTGAAAACAATTATAAACATTTCTATGAACTGTAAAAATTGTGAAATATACATGCCTATAGATGTATGATTAATTATACCCCAAGGAAAGTCTTTTTAAACAAAAGCAGCTTCATTCAGCACCTGAATATCATCAAGATTCAATCCCTTACAGTTCCAGGCAAGGAAAGATTTGTATCTGAAACCCCGGAGAGCTGCTGCCAATCAGTGTGTAGACACACTGAGATAGATGAGCCAACAGTATGACCGATTAAGGAAGCTTCCTAGACTTCACATGACTGAAGGGGTAACATTTAGTTATCACACCTCACCGATTGCAACTGTACACCTGCGAGGGAAGGATATGTGAAAATGTGGGCACATATATTCACGCACAGGCAGCGCAGAGTGACATAAAACACCACAACCGATTCCCTTGTGGGAGCGGTTCCCTGAAAGGAGGAGACTGAGTGGCAAGGAAGGAAGCTATAAACACTACAGATGGAGCTACTTCCTCCCCTTCACCCTTAGCATCTGCATAGTTTACAATCTGTAAAGCATTTAGGAATACGGCTCGTCTGCTCTACACAACAATGCTACATCCTGCAGGCTCCCCCATTTCTCACGTTTTACAGAAGCACAGGAGATTTTTTTTTTTTTTTTTTTTGCAGAAGATATTAGTTACATGATCTATGGTACACTATAGCTAATGCCAGGATGCTTCAAGGAGCATGCCAGATGCATGTATCCAATTCACATTAGGCACTTATGTTGTTATAAACATATATGTATAGCTAGATCTTTAGCAATTTTATTATTTTATAGTATGTTAATATAAAGGATGGACCACATCTCTGTATTTAATTGTCAAGAATTCAATTTGTTTATTTGAGTACAGTTGTTCACACGCTCTATCTCTTCAGGTGATACTTTGGAAACACCTCTGTTTCTCACCATGTGCAGCCATGGAGAATTGGGGTTCCCTTATGATGCGTTACTTTCCCCGTGCTACAGCCTTCTCCAACCTGGTGCTCTCCCGTTGTTGCTGGACTCCAACTTCCATCACTTCTGACCACTGGCAATGCTGGAGTTGCAGTCCAACAACTTCAGGAAGGTACCAGGCTGAGGGAAGATCCTTTGAAATGTGTATGTTCCAGTTGCACTGGCTAGAAATACGTTTCTGGAATGGGCTTAGTTCAGTGTGCTGGTTATGACAGCTAAAGACCTAAAAGGCTTGGGGGTCACACTATTTCAGGGCTGTCTCTCTGCACCAATGCCTGATCAATCTCTGAAGTCTTGTGGCAGCTAAAAAGCTGTTTCTGAACTATACCACTCGGGACAGCAGAGGGCAGGCGGCAGAGGGTTGTCCTGTCCTTTCCAAGCAAGTCTGTTGCTCCATCACCAGTACTGGAGTAAGATTCAACAACTGGACTGGTTGGTTTGTGTATATGGAAAGTGGGGTGGGACACCATCTTTTGCCTGAGGCAGAAGAAATGTTTTGTGGCAGCTAAGGAGAACGGGGAGAGAAGTCAAGCATGCAGTCCTTCACTTGCAGTCCAAAGTCATTTAATCTAGGAATCATGGATTCATCTATCTGCAGTTGGGTAGACTAGGCCTGAATCCTTTCAAGAAAGCATTTTTTTATATGCCAATAGTCGTGTTTTTCCTTTTCACTTGTGAAGTTTTGTTACTCAGCCATAGTAAATTAACTCAGGGATTAAATCTGGCAAAGGGTTTACCGGTTTGGGAGTGAGCATGGTTTTGGGGCTTTTTCCCATTTTAATTTTGGTTTGACATTTGTTATTTCCATTTTACACACACACACACACACACACACACACAATATCAACACAAGGTTTGAAAAGAGGCTTATTAATTCTGGCTTCATGACTGCTTAGCTGGAGGACAAGGGAACACCATGTAACTCTCTGATGATCATCCAAGAAAGAAGAAGGTCCATCACTCAGGGAGTTGCTGAAGAGGGATGAATGAGAGAAACAGGATGAAAATTGAGCAAAGGAAAATATTCCTAACCGTGAGGTCCGCGAAGCCTGTGGAATAATCTCCCCAAGGGAAGTGATGGAAACCCCGCAGGTTGAGTCACTTAAGGCTGGACTGGCCAAATCTCTATACAGAGAACAACAATCCCACAGTGGCATCTGTATGGACTGCATGACCTTATAGACCTTTTCGATCTCTTGTTGCTAGTATGATTCAGTTGGAAGGGTGGAGTGGGGAAAATGTTAAGTAAGAGGATCGTGTGCCAGGTGGAAACCTGCCAGATCATTTTGATTCTTGCCATGCTTAGATCTCCTGCTTGGATAAACAAATAAATAAGATCAGAATATGAGTAGCCATGTTGGTTTGTTGTGCAGAACAAAACTCTAGAAAGGGCAAATGGATGCCTTTCACCGAGGTCAACTAAGATTCAAATTTTGGAAGTGAGCCTTCAAGTCACACAGAACTTCTCTTCTTCAAGCATGTGCTCAAGGCAAAAAAACAAAAATGAAATGTGCCAGGCCACAGATGATATTAATGAATAATATGTTGATAAATGGCTGGTGAGGTGTCCAACATGGCTATCAATCAGGTTGTGTGTAGATCATATCATGTACCATAGAATATGCTAAGTCTGCCAACCAGCCAAAACTGTACACGCCCTGGCAGAATGTTCCTCTCTTGGCTTGATGACAGAATCAGAGGATGGAAAGCCAGGGGAAGAAATCTCTAAGTGAAGTATGAACTGTCAGAGCACACTGACAGTCTCGTGTGGAACTTGTTGCTTTTGCAGAGCATATGCTATGGATGCAAAAGTGTGCACATCTGTTGCTTAATAAAAGATTGCTAACGACAACTTTGCAGAATGCATTCAGTAAAGTTGAATGCTTTCATGTGGAGGCAAGCCACCAACCCAAACTAGAGTCCATGACTCTTTCATTCTGTCAAGCTGGGTCTTCAGTGGGTGGTGGACTGCAATCTGACCACAGACCCATCGAGGCCACCACCAATTTAGACAGGCTGTTAGGGCAGAGGTGGACACCATGGTGGAATAGAAGCGCTTGTCTGGCAAGTGAGTCACTGCTGCTTAAAGGGAGAGGGGCAAGTTGGAGAGGATGGTGGCAGAGTGCAAGCCCACCAGCAGGAACACCAGATTGGCTCTGCTGGTGCATTTGCACCACACTGCCTTTCCCATTGCCTTGCCTTTCATCCTCTCCCTTGGCAGCAGTTCAGGTAAGTGTCTCTGCCCTACTGAGACAGGGTGTGTCAGAGCTGAGCTGGAGGTAGACATTGAGTGGGAGCCATGAACTAGAAGGTCAAGCTGTAATAAGAGCAGAGGTGGGGTCCAGGAATTGAGATCAGATTAGCCTAGGAGTCAGGGCAGTGCAGAGCTGCTAAATATTGTTGAAGTCCCAATCTGAACAGAACTTCTATTGAAGTGGGCCAATAGTCAGCTTGGTTGGGTAGAGTCATTCTAGTATCCAGGAACTGTCTACTTAGAGCAGCATTCCC
The DNA here is from genome assembly GCF_964234715.1 of Podarcis melisellensis. Classification (NCBI taxonomy): domain Eukaryota; kingdom Metazoa; phylum Chordata; class Lepidosauria; order Squamata; family Lacertidae; genus Podarcis; species Podarcis melisellensis. The sequence continues at coordinate 86,310,243 of NC_138528.1, forward strand.
CAGCCTGGTGCCCTCCAGATGCTCTGGACTCCATCAGCTCCAGGAAGCATAGCCAATGGCCTAGGGAAATACTCCATTATGGGACTTATCACCCAGGGTTGCTCTATACAGAAATGTGGGGTCCCAGTTGTAAACCTGATGGCTCTTAATAGGGAAGGGGCTGGATTCCAGCCAGGTGAGGGAGAGTTTCTTTCATAGCAGACAGGTACTGGACATATTTGCAGGGGGCATTCTGCTATTCTGTTATTTGAGAAAAACTAAACAAACAAAAAATCCTTAATTTTCTTCAGAGAAAATTTCTACACATACTTGGAAGCACTCAGGCAAGATGCCAAGATTTTTGAAGCTGGCAACTTTAAAAAAGAAACTTAAATCAGAAAAGAAAAGTTTACTGGGTGATCAGAATGGGGGACAAATTCAATTCATTTCACATTTGAATGCTAACCTGTCTGCAATTTGTGCTTTTCAAAAAACACTATTCAGAGTTCACCGTTCTCTGAATTTTGCAATTCAGTTTTCCAACCACATTTTAAAAATACATAGATTGGGATACGATGTTCATAAAAGGCATATATTAGTGAAAATAACATTAAAATGCATTATATTTAGGGGAAATGCATTGTAAAAAAAATGGTATATTAGGCAAAATTGGATAATAGAAGAAGTTCACACCAAAATGTTGGTGAATTTTCATGAGGGTTTAAAACAAATAAATTGCAAACTGATGTAGAAATGTAAAACAATGAGCAACTGAAGGAAACCAAAACTGATTTTTCCCATTCCTAGTGTAGGATGCAACATGATCATTGGAAGGAGATTATGTATCTGGAAGTAGCACACCTTCTAGTTGCTATCTTTCCCATGTGCTTCTCCTGAAGCATTTAGAATAGATGGGCACCAATCAGCCACATTACCTCAAAAGAGTGGTCCTATGTTCTTAGCGTGGCAAAACATATAGCAGCTTCTGGGGAAGTTAAAAAGAAAACCAGTTTAGAAAACGTCCACATAATACAGTTTTTGTAGCTTTCCAGCTACATTTTGCTTGAAATACAGTAATATACCCTTTTTCCTTTGGAAAAATACACACATCTGTACAAAAGGGAAAGGGCAAAGTAAACAATATCAGTGTGTGATGAAGAAAGGAACACCAGGAAACCGAGCAAATACAGATGATTGCAGGGAAACAAAAGTTTTTTAAGGTAATCTATTTTGGTTTCCTAGCACAGTTGAGTACTTCTAAAAATCTGACTGCTGGGGAGGATAAACCAGGGATGACTGACGACTGCTCAGTGCATTAAAATATTTGGCCTTAATTTTGGTGCTGATAAACTAAAGCCCAGAAACTGGATATACCAAAATAAATCTATGTCAGGAACATCTATCCAGTTTTCCTTAGCTGCTAGAACATAGTGACTTCCAAACTTAAACCAAACGCAGCAGGAAAAATGTGAGTTCCCATTTTGACAGGGAGTGGAGTTTCCGCTTAAAGTGATATCTCTCTCCCCCGCTCCCTAGCTGCTTAAGAAGAGGTGGCTAATTCATAGTCTAGGTATCTGAACTGTCCCACTGCTCAATTTTTTTCTGCAGTGGCAACAAAAAGAAGAAAAAGATAAGGTGGATATGGTGCTGGAGTGGATGGAAAGGTTTGTGTGAGAAGGTGCATGCAGCAGTTTGGAGTGGCCACGCAACAACCCCCAGCCCCTGATGGACTGACTAATGCAGCCCTGGGCTGGGAGGGGGGAATGTTAGCTACCCCAGTGCTAGAAAGACTTACAGGGCATTCCTATACATGTCTACTGAGCTGAATGCATCTTACGCCCTAGTAAATGGGTACAAAGACTGCAAATATACCTGGGAATAAGCTCCACTGAATTCAATGGGACTGGCTTCTGAGTGGATATGTATAGAAATGCACTGAGCAGGATTTAACCCTGCTTTTCAGCTGTTGTGCAGGCTTGAATCCTGCTGCTTTGCTCTCTTCTTGGTGACAGCTCCTCAGATAGTTGAAGAAGGCTGCCTCCGCCATTAGGATAGCGCTGAAGTTGTTCTTCCGAGAACAGTGTGCTGCTGACACACTCAGAGAAATGATGACACTGGATCCCTCTCCAGCCGTACCATATGCAGGAAGCAGGCAAAATCCCATGCTGTAATGATTTGCAACCCGTGTATCCCCAGAGATTCGATAAGCACGTCCTGTACATTTGAGAGCTCCTGTTAAATCAAAAGGGATGAGTCCTAAGAAAAACCTGGATCCAATTACTCTTGAATGTTGAAGAAAGTGGTGTCTGTAATTTAAGCTGATAGTTGGCTTCTCGCGCTATAAATAGTTCTAACTGTGGAAGAAGGGCTCTTCCATGGCTGCTTAATCCAGGCCAGGACACAGTCTGGCTCAGGCGAAGCAGCTGACTACAGGATGGGTTCCAAAGATAGGACCACAGAATACCTGGCAGCCACTCCAGGAACAAACCCTTGTGCATGGTTGACTACTCTTCCTTCTGCATTGTGAGGGATGTAAGTGGCAGATTGATCTATTGCTTGCAAGTGCTTTGCTCCAAACCTTGCTGCACTGATTTCCAGAATTTAGGGAGGCCCAGATATCAATCTGGATTCAGGCATTTGTTGCAGCATCCCTATGAACTGAACTCCAAACTTTTACATTCTCCACTTTTGCATCTCCTTTCTTGTTGCTATTTCTTGTTCATAGTGCTGGTTATTCTAGCTGGTCGTAGAGGTTGGGCCAACCACTGATAATCAACATAGCCTTTCCTTCATTTGGACAGCTTTGGTCTAGAAACTTTGTGATGGGGGGGTTGGTATTTAAAAGCTTAATTGTTATATACTATTTGGAGAAAATCGACATTATGCTACTGCTGCTGCTGCTCCCTCCCCCCTTCCTTTTTCTTTCTTTTTTGCCTTGCACTTTGAGTGGCTTTGTTGTTTTCCATCTTATAAAAACTCGTGGCTGCCAGGATTAGAGCTAAGAAGAGAAGGTTTGCAGATCTTATCACCACAGAGATGGGATCTGCAAACACAACCTCCGCAGCAGGATATCTTTATGTAGGAAGGAGGCCAAATTTACAAACACTGTGAGGCCTGAATCTGAGTGTCTTGCCTGCAGTCTTGTGCAGAACTTCCCATCCTCTGACACGGTAGCAGCACACACCAAAAAGCTATAGTGGGAGCCAGAGTCTTTATAACTTTGTGGTAAGAAAGTCATGAATCAGGATAGCCGTGCCCCTTTGCAGTTGTGGGTTTGTAGGGGTGCTGTAGAATTACAGAGTTGGAAAAGTCCTGGAAGAGATCTGTGCCAAATTACCATTTCGATAGGTACCACTTTGTGGTGAAAATTGCATGAGTGTGATTAATTTGCACCTGTGTTGTTATGTAAATAGCAGTCGATGGGAAGTCTGAACGGTCTCAGGTTGGTGGGGTGGGCAACGAGAAACTTTAATTCTTTCTCACCCTGCCCTAGTTCTGACACAAATCACTTCTTGAAAGCTCATATTTGAAATTTAACAGAATCCTCCACTGGTACCCATGGTTATTCGTTTAGCTCAGGGGTCCTCAAACTACGATCCGTGGGCCAGATCCAGCCCTCCAGGGTCTGATACCCGGCTCGCCCAGCAATTGAAGAACCCAGCACTGTCTCATGGGTCTATAGCAAAAAGAAGTACGGCAATCGCGGCTCACCAACCTCCTCCGGCAGGCGCCTGGCATCTCCGTTGGCTCAAGACATGCCTGGTGCATGCATTGCCATCTCCCATCCACTTCTCCAGCGTCAGCATCATAGGTGGCACCGGGGCAGACCCAGGCGGGTGAGCAGTGTGTAGCCTCTTCCTCCTTACTGCTTCTGCCACCGCCACCCGTCAATGGAGAAGTAGCGGCCCCGGCTGCGGAATCGGCTGCCCAGCCCCAACTTGGCATGCCAAAAAGCCCCCGCCTTCCACCACAATGCTGAATCAGTCATTGGGCGCCTTCCTCGCCATTCATGTGCAGCTGCTGGGGGAGCCCAAAGAGCCCGAGGACCCTGCTGTTGGGGATGGGTGGTGAGGAAGGGGATGCGACACTTCCAGGGAGCAGGGCCAGCTCTGAGCTCAGCCAGGGAAAGGGTGGGTCTTGTCCTTTTGGGGGGCAGCCCTGAAGTTGTGCAAGACCGACCAGGGCCTTCTCAAGGCGCGACCTTTGCGCCTAACTGTGAGGATCGTCTAGGGGACAAAGATGTGAAAGATTCTGCACATATGACATTGGAGATGCTAAAATATGGAGGGGTCTCCCCACCCTTGGGTAGGGGTCAGCAATGCAAATTCTGCTTTGCTTCCAGTGTTGGAGGCAGGAATGGTTCATAGAATTGTAAAGTTGGAAGGGACCCTAAGGTTCATCTAGTGAGGATGTTTTCTCTGTTTTTTGTGCACCACAAATAAAATATGTGCAGTGTGCATAGGAATTTGTTCATATTTTTTTTCAAACAATAGTCTGGCCCCCAACAGTGTCTGAGGGACAGTGAAGTGCCCCCCTGTTTAAAAAGTTCGAGCCCCCTCTGGTTTAGATGATGGATGGGTGGATAGGAAAGCATTGCTATATGCATAATCCATGTCACTGTTAGCATCTGGTGTAGTGAGCTAGAGGCACAGAACCACTCTCTCAACATCATCATCACTACCACTTTAGAGACATGTCTAGGATGGGGCAGGCAGATAGCAAAGACAGTATATACACTGTATTGGTTGCAGCCATGAGTCCACACAGACGCAGTCTTGCTACCACAAGGTGTGTAATGAGTTTTTTAATAAAATAAAATAAAATTGTAAGCTACATGGAATATTATAAAGCATCAGAGAAGACCAAATAAAGCAAACTTTAAAAATACTCCCATTTTACTGATGGGGAACAGGAGCTGAGAGTATATCTTCCAAGACCACACAATCAGTTCAGGGATCAACTTGTATTTCAGTCTGCATTTCCTAGTTCCAAATCAATTTTTGAGTTTCAGTACCAAGCGCTATGTCCATTCCCTTCAGCACTTTAGTCAAGTCAGCAGTCTTTTACATTTTGCAAATGTTGCTTTCCTACACATATCCATGCCAGAAAAATATCCAGGTTCTCAGCAGCTTTGTTTCTTTCTGTGTGGATAATTTGGCAGGATCAATATCCAGAAATCTCTGGAGGATTTTTTTTCCCCCAGGCTGGGTGGCATTGGACAATATTTTGGAGTTGGGCTGGGAAGGGAAGGCAAAGACAACACAGCAGCAAAGAGAAAAAAGAGCTTTTCCAGATGTTCTTCTCTGGATAGCAAGCTCACCTGGATGTCACACAAGGAAATAGGCTTAGAAAAGACCCAGCAGTAATGAGGAGAGCACACAGTCCGTTGGCTGGGTCAGGGCCTGTTCCCATGGATGCAACAAGTTTATGGGACAAAGCAGGAGAGATACATATTTGCAACAAATGTGTGTGTCCTGCTTCGCCCCATAAACTCCTTGCATCCATGGGAACGGGCCCTCACCATTGTTGCAAATGTCTGAGAACAGGAAACAAGCTATAAGGGGAAGCGCTGGAAAGGGAAGGGAACATGGTTTCTTTTGTGTATACTGCCTCTTTAAGAGCCGAGCCAGGGAGACTCTCTAAGCACAGTAACTTCCCAAGCTGCTTCTGCTGAGGGGTGTCATAAGGGAACCCCATCATTAATGGGATGCTCCATTTTATTCTGTTGCAGAGATGTTGGACATGGCCATCTAGGATTTTTTTAAAATAAAAATTAAGCGGCTTATAAATGCTTTAAAATAAACAAATAATGCTAGGTGATGGTCTAATGGGTGGTATTTTCCACTTCCCTTGCTTAAAATGTCTTCCAAAAACTGTGGGTTGTCTCCAACCACGTTATGCTCAGAGTAGTCCCATCGAAACTGATGGACCTGAGTTCATCATGTGTCAGAAGCAGGCATCAGGAACAGGTCAGCAATAACTCACACAGCTTCAATGAAGTTAACTCTTTATTCAAAGGGGAAAAAGCGTCTCAGGAGGTGGAGCCTTGAGAGCATAGCAATTCTTCGTAGAACTGGCCCCCATGAGGCAGTTGTGAAGACAAAAGGTCTCTGCCTTCTCACAGCTCCCTAAGTCAGTTTCCTCCTCCCCTGGTTCCTTCCCAAACAATCTGAGGCTCTGTCGTCTTGCCTGACTTTGCTTTGCCCTCTTCATACCTCTTCAGGTTCTTCAGACCAGGAGTGGAGCTGGTTGCAGCAGGAGGTGGAGTCAGCCTGGCTTCCTCACCAGTGTAGTTCATTGTTGCCTCTTGGCCACTGCTTTCTCTCCAGCCTCCTCTTCTGCCTCTGGGTCTGGCCTGCTCTCTTCCACAGAGACTTTCGGCTCACTAAACCCTGTTACCTCTTCAACTTCCGTCACCTCCTCTTCTCCCTCTGATCACTCATTGTCATCTCACCACTAATCCCCTGGCTCTGAGCCTCCTTCCCTTGGGTGTTCCCCAGCTGGTACCTCCCACCACCTCTCTACACCCAGCCAGTAAATGGATGCCCATTAACTTAAATGGGTTAACTCTGAATAGGGCATCATTTGTCCCAAAATGACGTATTTAAATACATTCCTCTTTTGTCACAAGATCATATATTTTATATCAATGCACACATTTCTAAACTTGCCTTGCTCTTGGTTTGGAAAAAAAGGTTTTGACCTGAAAGCTGGATTGCAAAATTCCAAGGTGTATGACACTTCAAAAATAATTACATTCTGACCTGCACGTTTGTCTGGGAGTGGGGGTTAGGCCTGTTTGCAGTGGAATGAGCAGAAACTGATTTTATCAAGCATCCCTAGAGTTAGAATCTGGCCCTCATGTACAGTGCAAGATGATGTCCCTTCACCAGTGTTTAAAGTTCGATCTCTCGGACAGACTAGCCAGGTTCTATAAGGGGAATGGGAATAGGGAGGACGTCTTGCCTCAGGCAACAGTAACTGCCTGGGACAGGAGCTACTAAGGGCTTATTCTCTGTATGTCATTGGACATCATCACTCACCAGTCTTGGCACAGAATGCACACTCTAGTGAGACTGAACCAATGGAAGGCATCCTGTGCTCTGCCATGAGCCCTGTTGCCACACCCTCCCTGTTTTTTGTTATCTTTTCTTTACTAGCAGTTGTTAACTACTCTGAAGCATCTTTTTTTCCATGTTGGTTACCCCTCTACCAACAGTTTGTTACAACAGCTTCCTCGTTAAAATTAAGGAGCAGGAAAACCAAACCTCAATTCCTGTCATTAAACATTTGTAAGCTGTGGGGAAAGTCAGATGGCATCGGACTCCTGTGGTTCTGGACCCATCTCTGCAGTAAACATTTTTTTTAAAAAAGTGCTTTTTTTGGAGGAATAGTTTACATACACAAAATTTCTATAGATTAATAAAGGTAGAGTAGATGGAGATTCTGAATGACAGATGTAGGTCTGGGAATGTAGTCTTAACATCTTTTAAAACTTATTTGTGGCTTACATACTTCCTAGCTAGCAGCTGAAATGTGGTTTGAGAACATCCTTTCATGAATATTTGTCCATAGAATTGACCTTGTTTTCAAAACTTTTCATTGCTCGAGAAAATTTCTTTGCCATTCTCCAAATGGTTGAAAATCATGAGTCATGACTACATTTTTAATATAATTTTTAAAAAACAGGTTTCTCTTTATTTGCCTTTCCATTTTTGAGCATTTATGAGACAAGATAGACATCTGAAAAGCCAAATTAATTTCTACTTTTTTAAAAAAAAAGATGAAAGAACTTTAAATTGGCACAGATTTTCCCCCAGTAACGTCATAACTACATGTTTAAAAACAGAAATCAAACAAACCAAAAATACTCTACAAAAGTGCAATGACTAGTACATCAAGCAACCATTAAATAAAATTTATTTTTATTGGATTCTTACAGCTCAAATGAACTGAAATTTGTGTACAAAAAAACCAGTATTAGTCAAGGCAAAGATAGACAAGGAGAAATCTGTGTTTTCTCTTTTGCTTAAAACAAACAAATAAATATCAGCCATGGGGGAGGCTGAATTGTCCTGAAGTGATGGGAAGGGGATACACCTTTTCCTATTGGAAAAATCATGTTGGTATCCACATAGTTTCCCCAACAGGGTAGATAGCAGTTGCTAGCTGGGTGGGAATGGGGACTTAGATCAGGAAAATGATGGAGGGTGGGAGAGAGAAGATTAGCCCACCCTGAATGCTCCAGTCCTGATCCAATCCACTCTGCTTTTTCATTGAAAAGGGAAATTTTGGAAGGTTCCGTCATAGGTTCCCTCATAGGTTCCCTCATCTCATCTGCTCCTGACATTAAGACAGGGCAATAGTTAATATTTATTTATTTCATGCCTGTATAAACCCAGCTGGCTGAGGCAACCAGACAACACAGGCTAGAAACAAACCAGGATTGTTGCTGCTGAGGACCTGGCTTGGGAGGACCATATGGAGTGAGTGTGGAGGCCTGCTGCTCATGGATTCTGTCATCTGAAGCAGCTATCTAATGTAAGGGCTGGTCCTGGAAACCACAATAGCTGAGAAAGAACTGGAGTTTTTTTTAGTTCACCATTGTTGGTCTCTAGATAAGGGGTGAGGAGCCTGTGACCTGCCAAATGTTGTTGGACTCCTACTCCTATCAGCCTCAGCCAGCGTGGCTAATAGCCAGGGGTGATGGGAGTTGCACTCCAGCAATATCTAGAGAGTCACAATATCTAGAGAGTCTGCTTCCATGGCTGAGTTTACTCAAGCCCTGATGCCTCATGATGAGTTCTACTGGTTTGGATCGATCGGTCTTGGATCTCATCAGTGGTCCATCCAGTTTTGATAGCTCCATTACCCTTTCACCTTGAAGCTTTCAGGAACTCCCTGAGTATCAATCATTGAAGGGGCAAGACACAGGGCTCATACACGCTTCCATTTGCCCCACCACTTTCCCCCGGAGAAACCAACGGTTTAGTGCTGAATCGGAACAAATGGCAATCAAGTTTTTTGCAAAAGAGCAGGTTTTCCAGGAGAAAGAGGTTGGCCAATTGCAAAACCACTCAAACACATGCCTGGAAAGTGGACAACCACTCAGATCCATGCTTTCTAGGCATGGGACAAGTGAAAGTGTGGACGAGCCCATAATAATGCTCACTTACTTCCAGCCTTGTGTAAGGTTTGCTGTATGAATCTTTCTCCTTCTTCAAGAGGCCTAGGCTGATACTGAATCATTACAGGAAACAAAATGGAGGTGCGTTCTGCACCACATAGCCAGGCAGTGTTGGAACGTGGCAACTTGCCATCCTTAGGTTTTCTGTTTCAGAGACCCCTATCCTTTTCTACTGTACATCATACCTTCCACAAACATTTGTTACTGCCAATTGCCTAACTAGGCCTCTTGATGCATCTCATGTGTTTGCAGCTCTGCATTAAAACAAAAACAACAAAAAAGCCACCCTCTCCTTGAGATTTGAGGCAAGTTTGCTTGTATGTTACCACAGCAACTGGGGAAGCAGCCTTCTAAGATTGCTGCGTGAGTCCTCACCACTTTAATAGCCTTATTGGCAAAGCCCATAGCCCACAATGATATAACCAGAGCCTTTGAGAGGAATGGCCTCCTTTTAATGAGGAAAACTCCTGCTCGCTCACAACTGTTAATGTCGTAAAGGGGCAATTTTTATGGCAAAGCCTGAAATAAATAATTAAACCTTAAAAGCTCCCCCATTTTAACGTGCGGCCAGCTAGATCTGCAAAAATCCAGGGCTGCCAATTATTTTAACAGTTCCAACCTGTTCCTCTAGCGCACACCCTCCTCCCTCTCCCATGGGGGAAAGGGGAGCGTTTCTGATTAGCTCTTCAGAAAGGGAAGGAAACATGTTAGGAGCTTTCATGCAGAGTTGCGCCATTCAATTGTCTTGAGAAAACAACAAATCATTGCCCACAGATGAAAGATTGAACAGGTGCTGCTTGACTTTGTATAGCAGCAGGAGCAACGCAACGGCCTCTGATCGCAACTACTGTTTGGGGGGGACGTTCTTCTCTGCCCTTTACTGTAGCTGAGGGATCCTCATCAGCCTGTCCCAGCAGTTTTCCTTTTAAAGGAGGCATCCACAAAACAACTTATTTATTAAATATGCTTATAGTCTGATTTTATTCCATAATAGGACTCTGTGTACATGGGATTTCTCAGTGGTCTTCCATCCAGGCATTGACCAGCCCCAAAGAACTGCTCAGCTTCCAGTTTTGGGACTTCCAGATGCAAAGATGCATCTGACTAGCCACCATGGTTACAAACTGCACCACTAGAGATGCTAGTTTAGGTCTGTTCCAGCATGGTTCTTTTTCAATCCTTAACCTGCCCACATGCCACTGAGACGTCACACGTGTGCTCTGAATTGACAAAATTTGTGCAAGGTAGGTAAGATTTCATCATCCAGAGCCAACAAGGTTGTGGGAACCACTTACAGTCATATCACAAACAGAAATCTGATTTGTGTGTGCACACAACTCAAGCTATCTACTGCATCTGTTGTCTCCCAACCAACCTCTTGAGCACTTTGTGTACATTTGCAGCATTCTTTGCTACCAGAAACGGACATGGGGTTTATCATGTGTGCACGGCAAGGGAGCAGACATGACACAACGAGGCTAAGAAGCTCCAGTCAGAACAATTTCAGAAGGTCAGACACATAGCGCAAAGCCACATTCAGGGTTAGTGCTTTATTGTGTTGTAGCTCTTGCTGTAAAATAACCTCAAAATTAGCTCCAGCTGCTGGCATATTTCATCCCTTTGGTCTGTTTCGTATCTGGGAGAAAGGAAGGAAATAGCCACTTTTAAACACTGTTCCCTCTCTTCTCTCTCTCCACCCCCCCCACACCCTGCCTGTGTTCTCTTTACTGCGGGGATATCATGAAACCAAGGCCACAGTCTTCCCACTGGCCCACTGTAATTTTTAATGCTTCCTGCAGGGTTATCCATAAAAAAGCAACATGGAAACATGATGCTTGAAATGAGAGACATTACTGACATCAAGGTTATGGGAAGGAGCAATCAGGTGATGCCTTCGTGCCACCATGTCATGACATCATAATGGGCAAGTACTGAGGAATCTAGAAGTCTACAAGGCTCTGAATATCCTGCAGACTTCGTTACCTAACAACACAGGGCTAGGAAGACTGCTTTTCCAGAATTTCATTTTAGTATTTAAAGAAGAAGAAAGTTTCTAGCCACATAACTGGTGAGAAATGTGGGATGGACCTGTTTCATGGGGTAGTTATAAACAGAACTGTGTAGCATTGTCTTCCACAGATGCAGAGTATGTTGCAGCTACAGAAGCATGAAGAGAGGTTGCCTTGCTCACCAACCCAAATAGTTTTATATTAACATGAATCAGATTAGTGTGTGTATTCTTTAAGAGGGATTCAAAGGGATTTTTAACCAGGAAGGCATCTTTAGTAGTAGAATTCAGATGAGTCAGCAACAAGCTGATCGCTGCATAAACTTACAAAGGGGATTATTTAACTCTGCTAAAGTAAACCTTCCCACAAGAAAACTGTGGAAAAGATACAGGTAGTAAGTTAATGAGATTTATAGTTTCCCCTGTGTCGAAGGCTTAGGGTATGAAACTGCAGCTTTTTAAAATGTTCCCTGAATTATAGATAAGAGCTATAAATATTACAGGTGTGCATAGGCCTCCAGATGGGCATTGCATGGATGCACTATGCTCTTAATTTCTTTAATCTGTGATGGAGATTCTGAGCTGCTCTGAGTGCAGCTCTTCCTCAATGGGAAAGAGAGGTACCACTGTTGATTTGCATAGAGGAAGGGGTGCACGTGCAGAAAAATCCCCATGGGAAAAAATGGGGCATAGTATATGTCAGACATATCTAAGAAGGACTCTGCTACTCATAGTAAACACAACATCCCCTCACAGAATCCACAGCAGACTGAACAAGGAAAAGAGCAAATTTTACAACACTCCAATGATGCCTAAACTTGAGTTTGGGAGAACTTTAAGGAGAAAGAGTCCTGCAATATGAAGTAGCCAGCACCAGAGAGACACTTCCTTTGCCATGCATAGCATCCCTGTATTGGTTCATGGAAGGGACTGTGAAAAGCACCCTCTTTGTCTAGACAAGGAATAATGGTAGGAAGCAGCCTTTTGTTAAAGTATGATGCATTCAAGGTACCTAAGGTGACAGCAAACATTTTGAATAGTTCCTAGAAGACAAAATATACTGTCTGAAACAAAAATAAGAAGCCCCTCTCCATCATTGTCATCTCATCCTCCTCCCTCTCTGGCACAGTTTTCCTCTGTCTCTGTTAGGAGCCTTTTGGCTAGTAAACATGAAGGATCAAGATGGATGAAATTAGCAAAGCCACCAGTGACTTGTAACTCTTTGTTTCTTCTTGGCCAGTTCTTCTTTTAGTTTGCCTGAATATTTGAGTTTGCCTGAATATTTGAGTTTGCCTGAATTCATTCCAGCTGCAGAATATGGAGGCAAGGCCTGCTCATAAAGTTATTATATTAGCACAATGGGGACAGAAAGGCTGAGCAAATCCACAGGCTGCGAGAAGAGGCAGAGACAATATCTTAGATCTTAGATTGGTTCTTTCAAGGAAGCCTGTGGTGTGGTGCTCTTGTTTTCCTTTTAAAATCCATATTTTATTTCATTCCTACGCTTCCAATAAACCAACAAAAAGCTGGACAGACAATACGACCAGAAGAACTTGGGGATGCATTCATATAACTGGACAAAGAAGGAAGAAAAGAAAAGAAAATCAGGGAGGGGAAGAAGGAAGACGGGGGAGAGGCCAGAGCAATGTATGGCGGATGCAAATCCATCAGGGCTTTTTGACCCATATGAGGGATGATGGGATTTCAGTAGATGTACGCAGTTATATGAAACTGACATAGAAAATGGTTCAGAAATGTCAGCTGATGCAGAATACAGATTCCCACGTGCGAATGGGGGCCAGAATGGCCACATCTGCACTACATATTTGAAGCTGCAGCAAACCACTTTAAACCATCATGGCTTTTCCCAGGGAATTCTGGAAACTGTAGTTTGTAAAGGGTGCTGAGTATTGTTAAGAGACCTCTATTTCCACTCAGAGAGCTATAATTCTCAGAGTGGTTTAACAATCCCTAGGGAACCCTGGGAATTGTCATCCTATCTCTAACCCCTTCTTCTTCTCCCTCCTGCAGCTCTTGTGCAGCCTTAAAATCTGTTGTTAACTGCTGAGTCGCCTTCTAGAGCAAATTGATGGAGGTCACGGGTGGAGAAGAAGAGAGGGAAATCTTAATGCATGAGTGAAACTACTCTCATGCAGTGTTGAATGCAACTTTCTATTTAACTTTCTCAGTGTTGGGGTGCGAGTGTGTGCCTAATACACTAACAGCGAGTGTTTGCCTAATACAATAACAGCTGGGTCTCATTTATCTTTGCATATAGTAATGAAATCAATCCACTGGTCGATGTTGTTCTTGTTATCCTCCACTAAATTGCTATGCATTTATTCATTTACAAGCTGGTTTACACTGAATTCAGTGGGGCTTACTTCCAAGGAAGTGAGCATAAGATTGCAGTCATGTGGGGCACATTTACTCACAAGTAACTTCCACTGTGTTTAATGGGGATTACCCTAGTAAGAGCATTTATGCTTGTGACCTTAGTTCCCCTTTCGTAGCCTCTCTGCCAAAATGGCAATAATCATGACTCATTAGTGAGATGTATCCTTAATTGTCACATTTAGCCTGATTCTTGTCCAGTTTACTCTTGAGATGTGAGCCTTATCAAGAAGAAAACATATTTTATCCATAAGTCTTTTATATGTGACATCTAGTCGTGGGACCAGTGGATCGTTGAAGGTTTTATACCATTTGGCTGCGAAGTCCTCCAGCCCAGGTGCTTTACCAGCTTTGTCGTTTTTAATTGTGTTTTCTATTTCCTCCACTTGCAGAGGCCTCTGAAGCATCTGTGCTTGCGCCTCTAATAGCCGTGGGAGCTGAACTTTATTCAGGAAAGCATAAATTGCTTCTTGTGTTGATTCTCTCTCAGGAGTGTATAATTTTGAATAAAAGGGTCTAAGTACATTATTAAGCTCAGTTATTTTGGTGTGCTATTTATTCTCAGTGATCCTCAGTAGAGAGGTATATGCTGAGCATCAAGCTTACCTCCATTTGTGAGCTAACAGGTCGGCCAGTCTGCTATCTTCCATACATTTGCTTCATGCAAAGGAACCTGGCCTTTATCTGTACACATTTTATTAATTCCATATTCTTGCTATTGCATTCTTCAGAAGTTCAAGGGAGGATGAAGCAGCACTGACTTTTACAGCTTTCAGCTTTCTGCTCCCCCAATTTGATTGCATTTTGAATTATACCTTTTCTTTTTGTAAGACTCATATGCAATTACTCTCCCTCTGATGCATCTTTTAAAGGGGCCCCATAGTATTATTTTGGAAGATCTGGAAGCCCTGGAACTTTAATCTCAAAGAACTGTTTGGTTTTATTTAGCAGTTTGATTTTAAGCACCTCATTATCTAGGAAAGAAACATTCAATTTCCAGGTTGCTTTAGATGGCGTTTACATGATAAACCTAGCATCATTTTGATTCACAATGATACAAATGCCAAAAGTTTTTTAAAATGGGTTCATTTCCTTTATTTCATTTGTACTCATTTACCATTCAGTTTTGGGCAGAGGGGCTTCACTTCTTCAGTGCCAGTGGAATTGATTTGGTAACCACCTCCAGCCTGCCATTGTTGCATTTTCCCACAATATCTTGGACATTACCACATTCCAGGGCATTCCAGGAATGAACATGGTGGCTGCTGAAAACAGCTCTGCCGTCACAACCACCACATGCAGAAGCTAAAATAATAGGAAAGGAAACTGGGAGGGGGAAGTAACAAAACTGAATGTAAGAAAAACAAGTGTAATTTCAATGAATAATGAAAGAAATTGGGGGCCATGAACTCAGATGTCCATAACAGCTCATGGGACAAACAGCAACTCATCACTGTTCTTCAAGAGTGGGCTGGAGATAAATGGATAAGTGATTTTAAGGAATGAATGAAGGAAAATAAAGGTTTTTTTATAGCAAAAATGGATTTTATTGTGCACCTCTTGTAATACTAGCATGCTGCACACTAGGAAACAATCTAAGAGGAATCAGTTGTGATGTAGTGAAAAGAGAAAGTAAAGTTCCTTTTCTGTGAGATTCAACATTTACCATAGATCCTCTAGACCAGCCTCTTGGAAATGTGCCTGGATGCATCTTCTAATCTCAATTAGCATAAAATTCCTGCCCATGGATGGGTCTATTAACTTATTCTAATTTCCACCATTTATAAAACTACCCAGTGTTAACTTGAACACTTTGGAGGAGGAACTCAACAATGCATTGAGCTGTGTAATGAGGATTTGTAAAAGCCTCAGACAAGGCATAGAATCTGGGGCAGAGGTATTTGTAGAGGACTTAGCATCTATTTCCCTACCTAGTATGAATGGGGCTGTTTTCTTGCTTTCACTGCTGGTACCTGAATTCTGATGCTCCGGGAGAAAGATGTGTTGTTGTTTCTTCCCTTCTGAAGGCATTCGTGGATGGGCATCATACAAAAACAGTGTGCACCCAGAAAAAAATCTGTCAAGTATGCCATGTGATGGCTTCAGAGGGATTGTGCTGCTCTGTGAGCAGTCCTACCTGCCTCTTCCCAAAAAAGTTATATTGTGGTAACCGAGGGCATACTGCCTTCATGCAGGAGCAGGTCCACAGCCCATAAAGCCACAAGTTCTGGGCGTGTGTGCCTTTGTGCACAGGCATCTCCATAAATTTCGGTGCATTAAAACCTTCCATATGCTGGGGGTTGGGCTGTTTAATAAATTATTTTGTACTTGGCTGCAGGCCGAGCAAGAGAACTGCTTGAGGAATCTTCTGTGCTGTGTTCAAAACCGCACCCTGATTGAGAGGCAAGTGCCAGGGTAGCTGGGAGAAAACATTCCCGATGAGAACAAGTGTTCGGGGTGTGGATGTTTTCCAGGCTTGCATCCGGCTGACCCATTTTAGGGCTGCTTGCAGCTTTGCGTTCGTATCGTTGAGGGCGATGTGCGCGATTTGAGGAACACAATGAAATCAAATAAAACAGCAGCCCTTGGAGGACTTTAAGCAAGCCCGGCTCTTTTCCTCCTGGCACAAACTGAAAGGAAAGATCACAACTTGCAAGGACCTTGTCAGTGTAAAGAATGCTAGTTTGCGGGCCATGGGAAGATATTAATTTTCCAGTTCCTGGCATATACAAGGCTAATGCAGAGAGAGAGAAGGATTAAGATGACCAAAAATAAAATGATCATAATGCCCAACACACACCCTAAAACAGAGCCTTGCTATTTAAGCATAACTTGAACCTCAACTAAGAAGCAGTATATGCTGGCTTGCTTGGTTTTTTTTTGGGGGGGGGGTTTAAAGGTACCTTAAAAACATATATTGTATAAGAGTTTATAAGGTGCAGACTGGCATGGAAAGTAACGGGCTCTATGTCCTTAGAGGTCTTTAAGAAGTTGTCTCCCTAGCAGGGATGTTGCACCAGTGGATTTCCTGAACCAGCAATGGGTTAGACTCGATAACGTTTGAGGTCCCTTCTGGCTTCTTGTCTTTATCATACTTTTCATTGGATTTGGGATACATATTCAAGATTGGGGGGTGGGGTGTATTTGAAAATCCAAACCCTATTAAGCTGGGCCTGTCTCAAAATGGGGCTCTTGTCCCATTGCCCCTGCTAGATCTCCTTTACTAGGAAACAAACGAAAAAAACTTACTTTCGGAAACAGTGGGGTTGTCAGTGACAGAGGATTCCAATGAACTCAGGAAACAGCGCACAGGGCCTGCAGGGGCTCTCCTCAGTGGCAACCAACATGTAAAATACTAGGTCCCATTTATAAAGTGGTAGGTTTAATGGGTTAGGACCAGGTTACCTGGAAGACCACCTTCTCCCATATATACTTACCAAAATATTAAGATCTTCTTCAGAGGCCCTGCTCCAACTGCCCCTGCTGAACAAAGTGATGCAGCCAACCACCAGGGCCTTTTTGGTGATGGCACCTCAGTTATGGAAAATTCTTCCCGGGAAGGTACACCTGGCACCATCCTTTCTGTTCACCTGGGCCTTTTAAATAACTGCAGTGAGTTTTGTTTTGTTGTCCTTATGTTGATTTATATTTTATGGCCTCATGCACTTTTCATGCTTATTGTCATCCACCCAGATAACTACGTGTTATAGAGGCACAGATGTATCATAAACAAATAATGAAGAATATTGTGGGGCTTGCTCTATCTTTCCTGGCAGAAAATGATGCTCCATGCATCATGTGCCAATGAGGGTGAGGTCCCACAGGGCTCTCCGCTGTTCAGAAATGTAACATGGAGCCTCATTTCTTCCTAGGAATGATGAGACTTGTGGTCAACCCCGATGAACCCTGGAAGAAATAGACACCATTGTTGACATTTGCAGCCAATGAGAAGATCCACATGGCCTCTCTGGTGTTGGTTAGAGGACTGAACAGTTTCCACCCATTCCCTTTCTTTTGAGATACAGTAATGCTTTCCTTTCTTTTTAGCTTGGGGAAGGGGTCAGTGTCATAAGAAAGGAGATGCAAGGACTACAGTGGGCATTTTCATTCTTCCCATTGAAGCTTTTCAAGCGATGAACTGGAAGTTCACTGAAAATCAGTTTCAGTGCAACCAGTAGGAATGAGCTGAATTCCAACTTTTCACAAGAACAAGACAGAGACTCAAATTGTGTTTATACACATGATTTATCAAGAGGAAAAGAGAAAGTTTATTGACTGTAGTCAAGAGAGCACAATCTCCCCAGCATCACTGTGATTGTCTTAACATCTTCAAAAACTAAAAGAAAGACCAAAACAACCAGCCTCATTTAGATAATATCCATAAACTACTGGCACGAGAAGGGTTCCTAATCTCAAAGCCTTCAACTACAACATAATGGTTGAAAACCGGAGATAAACTAGAATTTAGCGCTCAGAGATACATATGAACACAAAAGGTGAAGCCTCTGTTCAGTTTATGTTTTTTAGAGCAGAAACAATAAAAGAATAAAAAGGGTTTATACTTTGCTGCATTAGCATTCACAGCAACATTCCAAACCCTTCCAGAACCCTCCAGCAAATTCTGGGATCCACATTACTAAATTAACATCCATTTTTCTTCTAGCACAACCTCCAGCTCCTTCTCAGCAGTGTTACCAGCTTGCCAATTATCTCTTTGTTTTTTAATTGTGCCTTTGACCTTTTTTCTTTTTTGCTCTGCATAACATTCCACATTAACCTTGGGCAAATGGCATGTTTTGCTTTCTTGACAAATTAATGTCTAAATAATTTGGAATTCTAAAGTTCTACTTCTTCTTATCTCTCTCTTCAAATCAGAAAGCCTTTCCTCTTTAGAAATATTCAAAATGAAAAACAGAAATCAAGAAAGTAGTTCTAGAACCTGGAATGTAGTGATCTGTTGCCTGTTGCTCCATGTGGTGAGGTACTACAGGTATCTGCCTGGCCAGTGGAAGGTCCCTAAGCTCTAAGGAAAATGTTTCCTTATTAACATCTTATTTGTTTGGTTATCCATTCATTAAAATCGCATTCTGTTTCCTAATTCAATTTTGTTTCCCACTGCTTTCCAAGGGAAACCCAAGTGCTCTTCTGTTGCTTTTAACATCTGTGTTTTCCATCTAACCAGCACCATAGATTGAGGTCAAAGAATTAGACCTCCCAAATTTCTGACAGATGGGGGAAAGTCCCCATTTTATAGGCCAGATATTAATAGGATGCCCAACTGCTGAAGAAGATAAAGAACTCATTCACCTCACATTTAAAGGGAACCCAGGTGCCACTCCCCCACAACTTCTGAGAAGTCCTATACTCCCAATAATGAGTGCATGGTACCATTGTGTTTGCTGATGTTTCTACAGATGTTTTTCAAAGGTGGACCATCACAGAGCAAAAAAGTGGCTGGGACAGTGGGTTGATGCCACCAAGCCACTCTACAAACACCGGCATCACTGCTGCATAGTGGAATGGTGCAGGCCACAAAGGGCCTTGAAGTTGCCCATCTGGAAAGCAGATTAAATGGGCACATAAGTCACCTGATTGCAGTCCTTCCAACTATGGTAAGATTTACTATGTTTAAATTAAAATTATCCATAAATCACTAAAATTATAGTGATTCCCTCAAAACGTGCATCTATCTATATCAATTAGCACGTGTACATGTTGTGCTTATCTAGGAAGTAAGTTGGGTCCAGGAGCACTTCCAAGCTGCAGACCTGGCTTTGAGGGAAGTACACTGCTAATCAAGAGAAGGTTGCTGAAATCCAGATGGGTAGCTTCGCTAAGCAAGAGTACTGTTGCCTTTTCTGGACATCAATTTGTGCATCCTCATCCAGCCCCTCACTGATTCTAGGCAACGATTCAGAACACCCATGGCCTTCCTGGATTGAGATGAAAAGGATAGTGTTGGGTGTCATCAGCATGCTAATAGCAGGGAAGTGAAGTCCAAATCCCCAAAGAAAGTACACTTCACTAAGCAGAAAGCATTTTGAGGAAACAGTATGGAATGGATTGAAAATTCTTATAAGAATGGTAAGAATGACTGACTGGGTACTGTTTGTGCACAGACATGGGGAATGAATAAACCAGGAATCTGCAAACATTCTAAATCCAAGGAGGAACTCAAACAAGCCTTTAATTTCCCTTTTTATATTCCTTCCCAACTTCTTCCCCACTGAACATAAGAAAAGCCCTGTCGCATCCTGTCCGAAGGCCCTTCTAGTCCAGCATCTTGTTCTCACAGTGGCCATCCAGATACTTATGGGGAGCCTGCAACCAGAACCTGAACGCAACAGCACTCTCCCCAATTGTGATTTGCAGCAACTGGTATTCAGAGGCACACTGCCTCTGACAACAGAGGTATGCGGCTAGCATCCAATAGCCATTGATAGTCTTATCCTCCGTGAATTTGTCTAACCCTCTTTTAAAGCCATCCAAGTGGGTGGCCATCGCTATGTCTTGTGGGAGCCAATTTCATAGTTCAACTGTGCACTGTGTACTTTCTTTTCTTTGCCCCGAGTCTTCCAACATTCAGCTTCGTGGGATGGCCCCAAGTTCAAGGGTTCACTTTGGAAAAAAGGCCTATTAGGATATTTTACACATTGGCTTCAATGTTTGGACAGTTTACGGTGTCAGTCTCCCTCTCTTTCCTCCCTCTCTCCCCTTCCCGGCATCCTTTATTTGACCTACAGTATTCTGGCTACTAGAGGGGAACAGAAGCAGAGTTCTGGGTGAAGAACAAATGAATATCTGGCATTTGGAACTCATTCATAATTCTGGCATTCAGCCCTTTCACAGTAATGAATGTAGCAAATGAGCCCCATTCATTTCGTTTGCTAACAAAATGAATGTATATCCCTATTGTGCGGTGACTTTGCCACTGGTTAATCTAAGCTGGAGCAACAATCAAGGCTTCCAAGTTTTCCCGGGACATTGCCTCAGCAGTAAAAGTAGGCACTGCCTTGAATTCCTGCTTTGTGATTCCTCACTTTGAATTCCTAATATATTAATGCTGATTGCATTCTGGATATGTACAAACTACCAACTATTCTAAGATGGCTGTGATAAACTACTTTGTTACTGTGTCAAGCGAGACCATATCTTTGAAATATTCATGTAATTTGTGTGCAGATGAAATCTCATTCTGTCACGATAACATGGGTGAGGAAGAACCTATGTGCCAGTCCGAGCTCCTTGGAGGAAGGGTGGGATGAAAAATGTAACAAATAAGTTTGTGTTCTGTCATAGTTGTGTTAACCTACGAAGCCTGCCCACCCTGTTTAATGCTGTTCAGCTGTCCTATCATTTGCCTGCATTCCCGAATCACTGAGGATAGTTTCACATTTATTGCCTTCTGGCTGACCCAGAACAATGCTGGGTCAAGGAAGAACCACCGTGGAGGACAATGCGCCAGCATGCTATGGAAATTCCTCCCAAGTGACTCCCCGTCATTCAATACTGTGGTGCTGCCACCCGAGTCAGGCTGACCCAAGTTGGATTGACTGTACTAAGCATTACATTCATTTATCAACAGGTCAGCTGACTTTACTGATTGATTTATTACCATGAACTCAGCCTTTTGCCCTCAAAAAAAGAGAGAAAAGCACTCAAGATGGCTTAAAGCTCACAATAGAAAACACACATTAAATAAACCCCAGGTCCCATAAAATACTAAATAAAACAATGATAGAAAACCAACATGATAGGAAAAGAATTCTATGCTTAGGAATGAGCTCTACAGGCAGAGGCTTGCTCAGGATGTTCTATCACCTCATATGAATAGAAACTACATGTTTCATGCTCCTCTGCAACTTCGTATCAGAAATAAAACACCTATACCATGCCTCTCCCCCCGCCCAGTCTCTGGACTTCCACTTCAAAATTAAGCTCAGTGTCTTTTGTTTGTTTGACCAATCCATGTAATCCAATCACTTCACACTTCCCCAAGTGCTGATGGGTGAACAAACAACCCTTCTAGTGGCCAGGCAAACCCCTCCTCCCAACTTTCCACAGGTCTACTTGCCCTCTTCCTCTATGTAACAGGAAGCTTTTAATGTTTGACATTTTATTAAGTTTTTATAGGTGCTGGAAGATGCCCAGAGCTTAGAAAAAGGGGTAAGAGGGAAACAGGGTAGAGGCGATAGAATATGCATGATGTGGAGAAAGTGGATAGGAAGCCCCACCCCATTCCTCTTATAATACTAGAACCAATAAATCTGAACAGTGGGAGATAAGAGACTATTGCAGTGGTCTCCAAACCTTTTCTTCCATGGACTACTTGAAAGCTGTTGAGGGTTTTGGTGGATTGCTTCATAGTTTTTTCTGCTTGCTTTGGAAATTGAAATGCACAGTGCTAGATGCTGTGTGATTTAGAATTCAAATTGTGATGTGGACCACCTGAATGAAGCTCATCAGCAACTGGTGGCCTACGGACCACTTAGGGAACCCCTGACATAGTGAAACAATGGACTTTACTATTACACGGTATTGTTCGGGCCATCAGTTTGGGCAGTTTCAAAAGGGGATTAAACAAACTCATAGTGGATAAGGCTGTCAATGGCTATGAGTCATGATGTATGCACTCCCTCCATGGCAGTATGGCTCTGAATACCACTTGCTGGGGACCACAAGTGGGAAAGGGCTACCATGCTCACGTATTGTGAACCAAGGTCTTTGGTTTGCTCCAGCAGGGCTCTTCTTATGAGTAATTCACCAGAAGGCACTTCACAGAGGCCCTGATTTCCGGCCTACAAATCTTACCAACAGAAGACTTGCTTGGGATGTTGATGTGCTACAGCACTTCAGGCCTGGGCCTAAATCCAGGTTTAATCTATCTCAGTGCAAAAATTGTTCCTTTTTGTTGAGACTGAGCATTCAAAGACATTATAGCTTTGAGAAATCTGTTTGGTCTAGAATTTAGTCTAGCCCTTTCAGACTGAACTCCCAACCTTTATCAGGCCATGTTGTTTTCTGAAGTCACTTAGCATGTGCCTGGCTGACTGCCGCCACTCCAGACATTTCACCATATAAATGCTGATAGAACTATCTTTGGGTATGTCTCATTTATCAGTGAGATGTCTCAGTCATTTCCACTCCCCAGCCTTTTGGAGGGATAAAGTAATCCCTTTTGAGAATTCTTTGTCTTGAAGGGTAAACTGTGAAGGCCATAAACTGTATTCCTTTCTTCTTTTTTTAGCACCTCACTGAGGTTAGAGATGGAAAACAGTGTTGAATGTTACATTGTCATGGAGAGAACAGGAAATGCGGTTCTTTTGCACTTGCTACTCTTTTTCATCTCACTCGCTTGTATGATATGCAAGTGCCTGTCTCATAGATGTGAGGAGAATGCAGAAAGTTCCATGGTGGGCGAGACAACACTATGGAGAAACAGGAAGTGCAAGCCATTGGAGCTTCCTGTCCCTTCCTGAATTAATTCTCTGAAACTGCTGATGTCATGTCGGCTGGCCACCAACATCTTCATGTCAAAAAACTGTGTGAAGCTCCTCTCCATGGGGTGTGAACTTCATTTGCTCCACAACAGAAACATCTGGCTGAGGTCAGGAAGTACATGCTGGCTGGCCTTGGTGCCGGGGGATCCTGAAGTTAATGCATTCTTACCTCATCAGTAGGTGTCACTGTAGCAGAGGACAAAGTCTAATGGAAGGAACGTTTCTGGGGGGAATAGAGAGAGGGAATCCCAGCCAGCCAACCAGAAGCAGGAGCTGGCGTAATTCTGCCCAATTCTAGCCAGGAGAGCAGTGATGGAGCTGGGTTTATGAGTTGCTTGTAAGGAGGCTATAGGAAATGGGAGATTAAGGAAATGAGTCATTATGTGATTACAAAGACATGTGGAGTGCACACATTTGTGGCCTATAATGCTGCTTTGAACAACCATAAATTTCTTCTACAGGGGCTTTGGGAAACGTTCCTGCTGAACTCCAATGTGGTAGCGAGTTATAGTTCAACAAATAGAGCTGGAATGAATGTTTTCAGCATGAAATCTTTGAAATGCTTCTAAGCCCAGTTCAGCATTCCTCCTTTAAATCAGCATGAGTTGCAGAAACCAGAAAGGTCACTTCTAGTGGTGGAAGGCCATTTGCCGCCTTTCTCCATCAACTTTGAACAAGATTGTGATCCTCAGGGGACTTTTGTTTGCTATGTTAATGAGCTGTGATAAAGCAAGCGGCTCGTAGGAATGCTGTTCCAGCATCAAGAGCATACTTTTTCTAGTTTTAGTAAGCTCTAGCCTGCCTCTTAGAGAAAGACATGCACTCAAAGAAAGGGAAATCTGCATCCTTATTTAAATCTGAAAGCCACAGCCATGGCTGATTTTTCATCTGGGTTATTCTTCAGGTAACGTTCTGGAATCATAGAAGTCCTGAGGCATATGGTTCCCTGACAGGAGGATAAACCAATGCTGGAGTGATGGGCTGCACATTACCAGCATTCTATTGCAGGCTCATGCCAGAAACTGCTTCCTGGACAAAATGTTTCTCTTTCCTAAAGCGTTTCCACCACATTTCACTTCCAAGTGACTCGTGACTAGGGATGGACAAAACCGTCAGTTTCAGTTTGTGTCCATTTCTCATTTCTTTTCCAGCCTTAAAATTCATTTCTCCACATTTCCACGTCAGTTTGTGATTTATTTATTTAAAAAGAGGGCCTCATGGAAATCTCCCAGAATTTGAGAGCACATTTCTCCTAATATGCAGGTTTTGTATACCATTTTGCACTAATATGTCATTTTGCAAGCAATTTCCCCTAATGTTTTTGTTCCCATCCATCTGTCTTGAGAAACAATGAGTGCACTTCCTGGGATGCTGGGTTAGCAGCCCCCAAGTGTCCTTCCCAGGGCGCAAGCCTAGACAGTGTGCATAGAGGTCCTGGGCTGCCCAGGCGGCAAGACCCTCCCCCTCGGCTTCACTGATGTGGTCCAAAGGAAAGCAGAGCAATATGTTTGGCACCGGCTTGGCTGCAGGAATTGCCAGAAGGAGGCATACAAGGTGCCTTAGGGACTCCACTCTGGATTTGTGTTGGGTTTGCTCCTTAGCCTTTTCTTCTCCAGAAGATATCTCACAAGCCAGTGGAGGTTTAGGATCAGAGTTTTCCTTCTCCTACATGGGCTATCTTTCCAGGATGATGAGCCTCATCTGCCCCATCTACAGCACATGCAGAGACCACCTTCTTGACCATTGGATCGACTATTCATCTTGTCTGCTCAATCTACCAGAGCCTGTCTTTGCATGCAGGGGAAGTCCCTTACAGAAGAAAGAAGGGTTGGCTGTATTAGCCAGTTTGCAGTAAGACAGGTGCTTCACTGAAAGCCTTTGATAGTTTGAGTGATTGTACAGGGCATCCAGGGAGCCTAGGACTTATAGCAGTAAATTGGCATTTGTTTAACCAAACCAGATAGTCTGTTAGTTAATCAGAAATGCCTGGATTTCACCCACTTATCCATACTGAAATATAACAGGCCGGAATCAGTTTAAGTCCTAGTTCATCAGTTTCACTATGTTGTGGACTGAGTTAAGTGTGTAAGAAACCATCTACTGAAAAGCTAACACCAGAGCTAATTGCACCATGGAGATTTCTTGGCATGGTGCCCCAAATTCAGAACCATATTCTGTATCTTAAATTCAGATCCAGGTACTCATTACTAACAGGCATTGTATAAGAATGATACATTTAACTTAGGGTTAGAAGGCAAGGCCTTTATTGTCCCTCTGGAATCCCTCCCTACGTCTTGGATTTTTCCATTGTGGTGTTCACTTAATTGCTTCCAGTGTTGTTTGGAAATAGCTGGAGTTTCCAAGCCTGTATTGACTTGGAGAGGCTAGGTTGTAACTGTATCGAGAGATTTCTAATGCTTAGGTGTATGAAGTCATGTTGTCCTGAGAATGATAACACAATGAAGAGATAAATCAGCCTGATAACACAATAAAGAGGTAAATCACTCCCTTGCGCTTAGGAGAATATTCTTCAGAGCCCACTAAGAAAAAACACATGCAATGCTGAAGCATGAATTTCCCAAGGAGGTTAAAGAATGTTTTAAAAAAAGGAAGTTAAAACCCAATGGGATCAACCAAATATATTTTTAAAACTGCTCAACGGAGAGCGGAAGGCTCTAAAAAACCAGTGGACGGATGTTGACCATATGACTTACTCAAAATCAGGCAAGGTAATCTGGAGTTCCACATCATCTGGAAATGGTTTTGCCGTCCATGTAGTGAGAACAGGTTTGTGCAGAATCTGATTCCTCTGTTCTACATAAGCAAGCAACTTAGCTGATATTTTAAAGATCAAAGACGTTTTAGGATTCAATACATGCCTCTCCGTGGCTGCAGCACACATCAGATCACACCACTAGCTCTATGTGTGAATCCAAGTTACATCTATCAGTCTTCTGTCTCTGCAACCCAGGTCCAGATATTTGCCAAAGAATCTATCAAGCTGGAACTGGGGGTGGGGGACAAGTTTCTTAGCTTAGCTAAAGTGCTGCGTTGGTGAACTGGTGACAGATTCACAAGATTATTTTTAGGTGGAAAAATTTAGGTTGGAAAAATGTGGTAACACACCCGTATGAATGTTGAAGCGCTCATATGATTGTTGTTAGGAATGAAGATATGTGCTTTGCTCCTTTCTTTTATTGGATTCATTCTTCTCTGCAGGCCTCTGCTCCTGAAGGCTGGCAAAACTAGAGAAATTTCAAAAATAATTTCGGAAGTGGAGCATACAAAGCTTGCTCCAGTTTTCATTTCCTTCCATTCATTTTCATCTCCGCAATTAGACTTTTTTTATTGATAGATGGTTTGTGTTTTCTTTCCTAAACACTCACAAATTCTTCAGCACAGCAATTCTCAAGTCAAAACAGATCTTTTTGAAAGGGTTTTATTACCACATGAATTTTTGTAATAATTCTAGGATGATCTGGCTTCATTAATGGCAATGTACATATTTGGTTATGTATATTGCATTTTCTGTTCTTTGGATTTATGCTTTCTTGTGAACTGGTTCTATTATTTATTTGGGAAGGAAACCCAATAAATATTGTTTAGTTGTTGCTGTTTTTCAAAACCTACCTCAGTGTCAAAAAACACAATATTTAAAAATCACATCCATTTTGCTTTTTTTGGTGTATGGTTTTTAAAAAAAATTAATGTTCAGGTGCACATTGGCAAAATATTGCTCAAAAAGAATCTTGGTGCAATTAAGCATACAGTCACAACAGATTGCTAATTTGCAGTGCTTTTAGCAATGCAAATGATTAACCACACTCATGGTGGCTGGGAAGGGTAAATTGGTATCAGACCAGGAGCTGAAGAAGCCACAGGATCAGCTCTCTTCACAATCCAGTGAAAAGCAGAAATTAAATGACATTCATTCAAACCACACCTCATCCAGTTAAGCTGTCATGTTTCATTTTAGTTCAATTTAATTGAAATTATACGCCACTTTTCCATGGCTGAAGAATGCAGCAAAGCAGCTCGTCATAAATGTCAACAGACATCATGAGCAATTCATAGCAAAATGCATCAAACAGATTCAAAAGTGCCAGAGTAAACAAGTCAGATGCAATATTGCAATGCAGTGAGACTATCAAATACAGAAGCAAGATCAAAATCAACAGCAACTGAACTCCCATGGTTATTGGTGGCCTTGGGCAGGGACATCTTGGGCAGGGATCTGCCTGTGGTCACCAGGCCACGCTGGGGGAGATAGCTGATTTTGTTGTTGTTTAGTCGTTTAGTCGTGTCCGACTCTTCGTGAACCCATCAGGCTGCCCTGCTCACCAGCCGAGTAGCTCCATTCTGCACTAGCTGCAGCCTCTGGACCATTTTCAAGGGCAGCTCCATAGGACAGTAAATAGTAAGCAGGAATTAGTGCTTTCATAGGGTGCTCTTTTCACAGCAGGTAAGAACTGGGGCTTTATTCACAGTAAAAGCAAAGCTTTCAAAAAAATTAAGGAAACATTACATCACAATAATGCTGGAAGCAGAAAAAATAAAGCTCGTTACTAGTGAATTTACGGTAAATGGTTTGATTTTTGATGTATTTAGACCCACTTGGGACATTCAAAGGAAATGGTAAGGCAGAAAGTACGAGTGGCTTGTGTCTTCTTCCTTTCCTCACACTGTTGGGTCTCATCCAAAGGAGGAAAATACACATTCTTTTCCTGTGTCATGAAGATGGGCATCTTCTAGGGTAGATTGATTAGCATCGTGGTTAAAATCACCAAGATAAAAAAGATATGCAGTTTGTTTTTTGAGACTTGTGTTCTTGTCAAAGGGAAAGAAAGGATTTGGCCTTTTTGCTGCAAATATTGTTATATTCTGCAGTCCTATCCCAAATCCCTTCTCTGGAGAATTTGAGTCCATATGAGCTTTCAGGGCATTTGAAAGGGAAGTATGACACTGCATTATGCTGCAGCCTTGAAGAGCACATTGGAGAGTCCATCATGTCCCAGCTGAGATTCCTTACAGGTGTTATGTGACAGGGTCAGCACTGACCAGCACCCTCAACTTAACCGTTCAGTTTAGTGTCAAAATGGCACATCAATCTTAGCTCTTGATTGGGGAGGGGAGGGGTTTGCAGGAGAGGAGTGGTAAAAGTGAGGGTTTTCTCAGCCAGAGACACAAAAGAATGGTGAGTGACAGTGATGGATATGCTACCTCAAGCCACAGATTCTTTTTATCCTTCAGGCCAGACTAGTGATAGGTGATCCAGCACATGTTATCTTCGTTCATTCTGATTCCTGGTTCAGCGAGAGAGAGGTGCCATGAGAGATGGAAAGAAGAGAAAATCCCTACCAGAGAAGAATGGCAGATCAAGTTGATGGATAACGTCAAAATGGCTAAAATGACAGGAAGAATCAGAAATCAGGAAGATCAACATTTTAATCAGGAATGGGGAAAATTTATAATTTATCTTAAAAAACCATTGTAAACAGTTAAAATAGTTAGTAGGGTTGGAATAACACTTGTAGTTTAATGGTGAATTTTGGACACAATTGAGAGCTAAAAGATTAGGATTATTATAAAAGATGCAGGGGGAAATGATTAATAATAGGACCCACAAAGGGGAGGAGAGAAGTCCATGAGATTCTGTGTTGTTTGTTGGATATATGACTAAAATATTAATATGAAAAACCATTATACACACACACACACACACACACACACACGTATATATTCTCTCAGAGAGAACTCATAGTCCTCTTATCCAGTCGCATAGCCCAGAATTTTTAGGATATGCTTTAACAGTTAAACTACGTGAACCAAGGTAAGTTTGTAATGCAAATATGCTCAGTTTTGCCTGAGCTGTGTTCATGCCAGTGCCACTCCATCACCAACCTGGATATTGGATATTTGATTTGTTTGTTCTTCTCCATTGCCACCATGTATCATGTTTCATTATGCATTGTGCACTGTGCCTGTATATGTGCACTTCCCGCTCTCATAATTACTTGGCTCCTGCATGCGTTCTGGGGCAGGCTTTGTTTATTATTGTTGCTAAATCACATCACGTTTGTGCATGGCCAGATGTGCAACCCCCTGGAATTTAACTAACTCTGCTAGGGTATGCAAAATCTGAAAAACAGCCGGCATATTAAACGGAGGTCCCACGTTTTGCACTGTGGATATTATAAACAGATCATCTCCACACAGCAAGCAGGAACAGGAGTTATTCAGCTGTTCAGCTGAGTCAAAGGGAGTATGCTGTGCAGACAGAAATGGGGATTAGACAAATTTATGGATGACAGGTCTGTCGACCGCTACAATCAAAATGGCTATACAGAACCACCAGACTCAGAGGCAGTTTGCCTCCAAATATCACCTGCTGGCAGGCTATCTCTTTCAAGGTCTAGCTGCACTCTTCCCAGAAGTATCTTGTTGGGACCCCAGGGAAGACGGGGTTGGGATAGGTGAACTTTTTGTTTGATTTAGTAGGCCTCTTCTTGTGTTCTTAAAAAAAGGATTGGAGGAGGACTTTGGCGCAGTGTCGTAGCCGTTACTGGATTAGCACAAAGGAAGCGTCTCCTGTTCAGATATCACTTAAGCGGGGCATGGAAGAATCAGGGAGAGCAGGAGAGCGAGGTGAAATGATGGGTGGTGTCAGTGAGTGATGTGGAGATTCATTTGGGAACGATGGTAAAAAAAATCAGTTAGAAGAGGAATCAGAGAGAGAGGAAAGGAAGCCAGTTGTGTTAAATTAGGTTATTAGACAGAACCATTCTTCATTCCTTATCAAATGAATGTTTGTAATTCTTGTGTGTGTGTGTGTGTGTGTGTGTGTGTTATCATTAAGTAGTAGTGGTGGTTATTTTAAATTTGTATCCTGTTCTTCCTTCCAAAGGAGCCCAGGACAGCAAACAAGTGATAAAACAATAAGAACACTTTTGAACTTCTATTTATTCCATCCATGGTGGATTCTAGGAGAAAGTATTTTCTGGCCTCGGTTTCTACAGCTGATTGTATGAAAGCAGCAGTGGTGTGTGATGAGGGAGTGGGTGCAGAGTGGCAGCAGTCCTGCACTCACCAGGATAGGATAGAAACATGGTAAACTGGGTTCCTGTCCCCGCTCCTCCACATGCAGCTGCTGGGTGACCTTGGGCTAGTCACACTTCTCTGAAGTCTCTCAGCCTCACTCACCTCACAGAGTGTTTGTTGTGGAGGAGGAAGGGAAAGGAGATTGTTAGCAGCTTTGAGACTCCTTAGGGTAGTGATATAGCGGGGTATCAAATCCAAACTAATCCTCCTCCTCCTCCTCCTCCTCCTCCTCCTCCTCCTCCTCTTCTTCTTCTTCTTCTTCTTCTTCTTCTTCTTCTTCTTCTTCTTCTTCCATACAATGGCTGTGAGCGAGGCTGAAGGAGGAGGCTCTGCAGCCAGTTTGGAAAAGGAAGGTCATGTCCTGGCATTTGAGATTTGAGACATATATTTTAGGATCCACATTGTTCTTGTGATTGTAATTTGTTTTAAACTCTTTTTAATGTTGTATTTTAAATTGTTTTGACCCGCCCTGTGACTTTAGGGTGGAGGGAGTGTAATAAATTATCAACAACAACAACAACGAGCTTTTGTTTGTTTTCTTTGGTTTTACATGAAGAAGCATTCAGAAATGTGATCTCCCTATTTGCAGCCTGCCCTAGTTCTATCACCTCATAACCTCACAACCTCATTTCCTTGCATGTGACATTCATAAACCAAGCCTCAGTCTCCTATTGCTGTCTCGCATATGGTTGCTTAACTAGCAGATCTGAGAACGCTTGTTCCCAAAACCATTGCAATTTTAATGCAGATATCCAAGAGGATTTGATCAGAGTGTATGTGAAAAAATACACCCAGACTATTATTTCCCCTCCCCCCCTGCACCCTCCCTGGGTTTGGAACCAGATAGGATAGGATGGATATGATCCAATTATGACAATTCGTTAGCAGTTGTATTAGGGGCTTCTACAAAGACAGTGCCCCTGGAGACCCATATTACATGTCAGCCTCTCTCAAAATATTAGAAAGCAAAACCTCAAAATATGTCCTTTAGCATTAGCCACTATAAACTAATGAGGCATGACCACTTCTTATCTCTGTGTGGAACTAGAACAAACTGGACTTCAAATGTTGGTGCTATAACAAGGTTTGGGATCTCTTCCACCTTCATCTGTCTATTTATGAGTATGATTTATCATTTTTCTGTAAGCTGGTTGCATAGTAACTTGCAATCTAAATCTAAACATTACCCAGTTAAAATGCATGCACGGATACATACTTAAATCCTCATTAAAATAAAAGTAAGCACACATACAAACACCAAAAAAGAAAAAGGGAAAAAAAACCACAACAACAACTCTTCACTGGATCGTTTACAACATTCCCTTCAACAACATTTCTTGGATGTGCCAGCGAGTTACTTGGAAGGATTCACTGCTTTCTTAGAATATGAATTTCCAAAAGATAAAATGACCCTGGGTGAAAAGGCAGCTGGATCAAATGCATTAACTCCTGCAGTTCAAAGACAGCCCCACCTTCTATCCAACTGAGGGGTGATCTGAATAGCTGCTAAACAAGCATTAACTGAGACCAAGGTCACAGTGAAGGATATGACAGATCATCTCTCTGGTTTATGAGACCTAAAACAATTATTTGCAGACACACATGTGCCACATACACTGGTTTTGTTGTTGTTGTTTATTTCACAAGCTATCTGGAAGGGAAAAGATGACTTTAAAACATTCTCTAAATGTTAATGAGATGCCGCTGGATCAAGATGAATTTATATTGTTCCCCCCCCCCACAGAAGTGGGATAGGTTTAAGGATGCCAACCCTTAACATCAAAATTGTTGGTCCCTGGTCGGAAGAGGGATCCTGTGAATCTAGGGCTGGAACCCTGGGACAGAGCCAAGGGTGGTTTCTGGCAGGTCCAGGGTCAGAACTGAGTGGAACCCACTTAACAAGTTTCCTTGCTCTTCCTGGAATGCTTTGGCTTTCAGGAAATTCCTCAAGAGTTTTATCTGAACAAGACTCCCTTCCTCCCTCTTCACTTCAAACTTTACTTTAGGTGACATTTTGGTAGCAGCTCCCATAAGCCCAGCTCCTTAAGTCCGCCTTTGGTAGGTTGATTGTGGCAGCCACCCAGTGCTATCTGGGTTCTCAGGGGCTTAGAAACAATTACAAAATTCTCAGGAAAAAAGGCAGTGCACTCAGAATGCAATGAAAAGATCTTTGCCCTCCTGCTTAACAAGTGGGCAGGGGTTTAAATCCTCATTTTATTTTCTCTCTGCCAAACAGTTGTATAATTGTATAGTTTAATCACTTCTATCTGGATACAGTTTGCTTGTTGGGTTGGGAGGGTGTTTGATTCTAGTTTTAAATTGTAACAGTTTTTCGGTCGCCCTTCCCTCCATCCTGCGCGGAAACTTCGCAGGACATTACGGTTCACCTTGTTTTTTTCTGTAAAATTTTCCCACATGTTTCTTTCCCAAATCCGGAGTGGACTCCCTCTTTTCATTCCAAAATCCAGCCAAACTAGTTCTCTGATCCTTTCCCAAAATTTGTTTGTTTGTTTGTTTGTCTTTTCTCTTTTCTTTTGGAAGCTTGTCACTCCAGACAAGGCTGTTTGCCGTTGAGTGTCACGGCTCAACCTTCCAGTGCAGTGAAGCTCTTACGAGACTGTTTTGCCCAAAAAGCGAGTGGAGATCTTTAATTTGGATTATCGCCTGTTTCTTCTGACTTCCTCTGTTGGATAGACTGTTGCCTCAGAAACACATTTTTTTAAAAAAAGAATGCAACAAAAAGAGCCAGTTAATATACACCAGGGGCTGCTTTGGGCACTCATGTGCACCCATTTTATTTTATTTTTTAAATTATTACATTGATATTACATTTCCTCCAAGGTTCTCCCATTCTTCATTTAATCCTCACAACAACCCTGTGAGGTATATTAGGCTGAGAAGCAGTGACTGGCCCAAGGTCACCCAAATGTGGGGATTGGAACCCAAGTCTCCCGACATTCTAATCTCTGCACCACATTGGCTTCTATTGTAGCCAATAGAATATGTGGTGATGTGTGCTTGGTTATGGAGCATGTGTGTGGTGACCACAACACTTTCTTCAGGCTGAAATAGGTCCTTGAGTGCCAGCTGATGATCAAAATCCAGCAGAGAGTGTTTGACATATTGACAGTGTGACACGTGCCTTCGACAGCTTGCCTCACTGGCATGTTATATGACAAAAGAAGGTTACCAGGAAAGCCTGGGAGCATGAAGTTTGGTAACGTCCCTCTGCACATGCATGGAGAGAAAGCTGTGGCCTCCAAAACATTAAGAGACACTCCTGAAGCATCTTCCTCAAAGCTTTTGCTGCGACAGAGAGAAAGAGCTGGATCTATGCTGGTTGGCTGGGGAGTGACTCAGTGAGTCAGCACACTGCATGAATTCCATTCCTGTACAGCTGGCTTCCTCTCCATCTGGCAAGCGGTGATGCTGAGAGAGAAAGACTTGGGTGGGTAAGAAAGGCAACAGGGAACGAAGGGGAAAAGTTTACAGCAGGATTCAGGTAAGGCAGTTCAAAAATCATCCATCTCTCTCTCATGCATCGCATTGACTTTTCACGTCGAAGGTTACACTCCAGGGAAACTCCAGCCATATCGTATCAGATTAAACTTGTCCTGTATGCTGCCCACACTCTGAGGCTCTCAAAAATTGCCTCCACAGGTGCACAAGATCTTTTTCACGCCATCTAAAATCAGTGCAGGGGAAAACATTGCTTAGAACAACAACAACAACACTGTGCAGCTTAATTTATACTTTGCCCGGAGACCGTGACTTGGCAGGAGAAATGGACCACAAAGATTGAGCCTGAATGTTCCATTGCCTCTTCCTTACTGATCCCTAATGGGTTGCACATGGGGATATGTTTGAGCTCCCTCCTTGTGTTTTCTTTGCTTTCTGATTCTGAGCCGTCTGTTTGCTTGTGTACACAAGTGCAGAACCTTGCTTGGAATAGGCTCCATCTTGGCAGGCTCCCTCTTGGCAGTCCTAGTCAGGCTGCATATCTACCTCATGAGCTAGGGGTGGATTCGCCTTTGAAAGGCATTCCCTTTGGAGCTGTTGGATGGATCTATCTCATTCTACCTTCATTATTTTTAACAGCACCTGGAAATGGATCCGCCAACAGTATCAGGTTCCAGAAGAACAATTTTGGATTCTGTTTCGCAATTCTGAATAAGGCGTGAGGCTCTGTTTGGCACCGATGACGCCTTCTGCTGCATGTGTTCATTCTTCACACATTTCCTCATGTACCATCTTTGGTCATAGTTGTCTGGAACCAAAAATCATATGGAAAGAATCCTAACCAGTCAGCAAATCATACCTTTTCATTAGCGCTGCGACAGAAGTTCACATAGGAGATGTTTAGACTAAAAGTTTGAAAGGGTGAGGGTTAAAGGTGCACCAAACCCACCCAGGTCACTTTTTCCTCACCACTATGGTAGTGATGATGACCTGCTGTGGTCCTCTGAGTGCTTGCCATTTTCCTTTCAGACGTCCCCTGGGAATGATGCTATGGGCAGGATAAAACTAAATTGTGTGCGTGGAAGATGTCCACATATGAAATGAGATTCACCCACCACCTTGCTTTTGCATCCCCCACCTCCTAAATCTACTCTGAAGGGTTGGGGAAAAACTTGGAACAGGTTTAGGGGCCTACCTGGGCATTCGGGAGATGGCATACTCTGTAAGTTCAGCTCTATCTTATGGTACCAAAGATTGCAATTTCCTAGTCTGCTTATGAATTTGGCCAGGTCTTAATATTCAGCTGATACATAAATAGAATAGCATTAGTCCACCATTTCTACTCCAAAGAAAGCTACATATCACAATGCACTCAGCAGTCAAACTTGTGGATCCCAGAGATCAATTGAGGGAGGGCAAAAACCACACTGCTATCTCAAAAGAATTCCTGCTCATCTGCTCCAGTTTAAAAGGAAATGTGCCTGAATGGTGGGGTGGGGGTTAGAGACAATTCACCCCTTCCTCTCCATTTTTATTTCTATCCCTTCTGCTTTGTAATTCTACCTTGGTCCATCCTTGTGCTGACCCCAAAATGGTGGCATCAACATGTCCTTGTCCTTCCTTGCTGACTGCAATTCCCAGGAGGCCATGTGATAATAACCACACAAAAGTCACCACCAAATGGAATGTGATCAGAAAGCATGTCACGGGGTGCTTGACAATTGCTACATCTCTCTCTCTCTCTCTCTCTCTCTCTCTCTCTCTCTCTCTCTCTCTCTCTCCTATTTTGTAGTGCAGATAGTGTGGTCCCAGCTCCCTCTGCCAAACAGAGTGACACCCCAATAAAATGACTGAGCAAAATGAAAAATAACAACTATGACTGCTTCACAAAGAGCAATGCTTTAAGGAGAGAGGGAGAAAACACCCACATGTTAACAATCTCCGGATACAGATAACATGTTCCCTGAGGAATCCTTAAAATGACAAGTTAACAACAGGCCTGCCTGACATAACTGCTTTTTAAGGTTTATTTCATAACACATTCTGCTTCCTCCTGACGTTGGCTTTCGGGGTTGTTTTATTTTAAACTTTGTGCGACATTTCAGCACTGTTTATAGCAAGGCTGAGCCAGCAGTGGCCTGCCCATGTAACCCTTCTTGCACTGTCATGCGCTTGGAGAGGGTTGCTCCTGGGCGCCTTCCAATCTAGGTCTCTCTGACCTTGGCTGCCTCCATGACAGTTTCTAGACCCGAGGTTAGGAAACGTTTAGACCTTCCCTCTCGCATTTGGCTAGGTAGGGTGCTTAATATATTTTTTCCCCACCATGGCTTTAACCCGTCTCAGTTCCCTTGACAGCTTTGTACTCTCTCCCTCCTCTTGGCATTTTGTAGCAAAAACAAACAAACAGCTCCCAATGTATAATTCACAGGCATGTTAGAACAAATCACATGTCAAGAATACTGGGCATGGTCT
Organism: Podarcis melisellensis; assembly: GCF_964234715.1. NCBI lineage: Eukaryota > Metazoa > Chordata > Lepidosauria > Squamata > Lacertidae > Podarcis > Podarcis melisellensis. Next base: position 86,346,340 of record NC_138528.1, read on the forward strand.
CCTAGCAGACACATATAGATCCTTGCTCAAAAAAAAAAAAAGAGTCCTTGTGAAAATTAATGAGCAATTTAGTGTGATTTTTTTCCTAATTTGCACATTTATATGCAGTTTTGCCTGATATACAGTTTCACAAAGCATATCTTCTCAAATATTTATATTTCCCTAACAGAATGCAGTGTGTGTGTGATGCAATATAAAATTAGGCCATGGATAACTGCCTGCTCATTCTACTCCAGCTTTCCAGTGAAGTTCCAATACCAGGGCAGTAGGTCATCCCACCATAATGTCCACATGGCTCATTTTCTGTTCAGAAAGAGCAGTTAGCAAACATATAATAATGTATCTTTGTTGGTTAGCAGCTTTTCTTCCAGGACACAGAAGAACTTGAATTTGACACTGTCTCCAAATTTCCAGCACAACTGAAGCAGCACACACACTGTACATGTGAAGCTCACTTAAAGCACATGACTTCTCCCAAAGAATCATGTAGTTTGTTAAGGGTGCTGGGAATTTTGGCTCTGTGAGGGGCAAATGACAGTTCATTGGGGATGTCACACTCTGTACAGTGTGTACACAGTCTTTGTTGCAGCCTCTCACATGTTCTGCATTTAGCCACACCCTTATTGCGTGCAGGAGGGGAAAAAAATCTCTTCACCTATTTTTCCTCCTAATTCTTTAGAATAAGACTAACAACTATTCCTAAAGTTGAAGGACAGATCAGAAATCATGAAATAAGGGGCAATGTTTATCAGAGAGAGTACTGAAGGTCTAGTTTGTTCAGTTCTGAAATATAGAACACAAATGCAGTCACATTTCCCCCCATATTCCAGCAATAAATGTAGCAGGCCATGCAAATTCAGAAGGTTCAATAATATTCTGGACACCTAACAATTTGTGTGTATGAATTTACATGCACCAGACAAAAACCATTACCATGTCTGCACCTATTTGCCATAAATCTGGAATGAAAATTTTACGGTCCTTTGCAAGACGTTCAGTAGAACTGCCAGAATTTGGGGAGTAGGATTCTGAATTACCAATGCAACAATATTTAATAAAAGTCATTACTTTTGCTGGTGTCAGGTGGTGTACTCCTTATCAGCTTCAACCCACATCTGCGGGGATGGGGGAGGGCATTTGTTCCAATGGGAAATTTCCCTGCAATTCAGATTTCAGGCATAGGAAGAGAGCTACAGATTGGGTCCACATTGAAGAGGGACAAAGGGTTAAAGCCCCCCACCCCACATCCCAGACCCTAATCTGGACTGCAGCCTCCACACCTGCAAATTGCTCTTGAAAAAGCAATCACAATGGCTAATTGCATTCTGTGCTCCCAGCCTAGTTTAGATCTCAGCAACCAACCAGCACAACCAAACAGAGAGCCTTGCAGAAACACCAAATCCCAGTTTTGCAGTTTCCCTATGAGATTCCTCTATAAGTGCCAGTTGCTTCTTTAGTGTTAGTTGGGGAATGCTGTGATGTCATCATTTGCACATAAATATGCCACTTTGCTCCAGATGTTCACTGAAAAAGTTCCATACAACAAAGCAAGTGGGGGGGGGGGTTAAACAGATCTAACCTTTCCCTTTTGAAACATATCACTTTCTTTTGGAGAGATTTCCCCTTGAAATGTGGCTGTTTATTTAACATCGTCCCTGGCTGAGGCTGGAAACTTGCTATTTCAAACACAGGAATTTCTTTCTGTGAAATATATTAAATAAACACAACCAAAGTGTCTGTTTATGTCGGCTCTATTAACTGCTGATGTTGAAGTAGAGCCATCCCACTGGCTTTCCTCTCAACAGCCATTTATCACTGATTTGTGTTAGAAATATACTTCCCTATGATTGAACGATGGAAAGTTTTGAGCCATTAACGGTTGCCCCTTTGGTTAATTGCTCCTGTTATTGCAAATTCCATCCATTAATTACTGCATGTTTCAGCTGCTAATGTTCTCTTGCAAGGAAATAATCAAAATAACCCTAGTTTCAAAGTCCATGCAAGGCTATATTTCTCTTCCAGTGGCTTGGCCTATTGTTATGAAGTCATTATCCAATCACCTAGGTTATGACCAAAAGAAGGAAATGAGGGGCACAAAGGAGCAACCCCTTGAACACCATCTATTTCAACTGGCCTCAATACATCCCAGAAGGAAAAAATAGACATATTGTCCACTTAAAGCAAGGCTACCTAAATCCTGGCACTGAAAATGTGCATCTCCATATTTGCTGGTTAACATTTCCTTTCAAAATTAATTTTATTTATTTTATTACATTTATATCCCACTTTTCCCCCAAGGACCTCAAGCTTTCCCCCCTCCTCATTTTATTCTCACCTGTGAGGTAGTTCACTTTCAGAGTCTGTGACTGGCCCAAGGTCACCCAGTGAGCTTCAAGGCCAGTGTAGGGATTTGAACCCTGGTCTTCCCAGTCTTAATCCAATACTCTAAGCACTACACCACACCAGCTCTTTGCAAAACATTGCTTTAGTCTGGCCTGATGAATGGGTTAGAATTGAATTGCAAAAGTGTGTAGACACCAGGTTAAGTACTGCTGTTCAAGACTGCCCCTGAGGAAGCACTCTGTTGGAAACATGAGGAGCTTAAGTAATTAAAAAGAAATTGTTTTGATTTGTTCACCTGGAAGTTCCCTCCCACCCTTTCTTCCCTTTCCCTTTTCTCCTTCTCTCTTTCTTCTTCTTATTCCCACTTTTGGAATTGGAACTTTTGCTGGCTGAGGCTGATAAGAGTGAAAGTTTGAAACATGCAGAGGGCACAAGATTTGTGAAGATTGCACTAGATCTCTTTAAAAAAAAAAACACACACACCCAAAAACCATACCTATCTCAAAAGGGCATCACACACACACCCAGCATAAAATGAAATCATGGAACAGGTTTCTTTTATAGGCATCTCAGTTGAGATTATACAGTGGGGAGAAAGTAGGTCACAAAAAGCATGAACTCACCCCACAGTTCACTAAGGGACAGTTTACAGTGGACTGTAGCAAAATGTGCTAGGGAAATATGCACTGCAGGACACATCGTGCAATGCTTTGTTATTCAGAGTTACCAAACAAGTAAATGACAGCCACGGTTTTTATTCTAAGAAGAAAGGCCATTGAAATGTTTGCTTTGAATCATTTGCTCTCCCCTTTCTAAGAATTAAAGGAGGTGGAGTAGGCTTCTAGGAAGCACAGCACACAGAAGCTTTTGTTGCCAACACAGACCAGAAGCATCACCACATCCAAACAATGAAACAGCCGGCCAGGCCACTGAAAAGCTGGCTGATTGAATTTGGAAGCTTGTCACACCACTTTCCAGAGTTAGTTTGCAATGCTGACTAGAAGCTAACTGCAGATAGCTACCCAAGTGGGAGTAAACAAGGGAAGGGACCACTTGGGTGACCGTGTGCAGACTTTCTGGCTTCACAAAGCTCTTCAGATGGATGAGCTGTGGCAGTCAACCTACACAGCATTGTTTGTTTGCTTGTACCTCCTCTGGAGATGGAACTCATTAATGAAAATCAACCCAAGGAAGTTCCACAAAGTGTAATTTTCCTATTGTGATTATAAATATGCAGGTTTTCTGAATCTGGAAAATCAAACACATTTCAGATGCCTGCCTGGTCAACACGGGACCAAATTGTACTCAGAAAGGGCCTGAAGTTTCCTAAGTCCTATAAATGATGTCAATGCCATACTCCAGGCCCTATGCTTCTATTGTGGCCTGTTTATGTTTGTCTAGAAAAGGAGTAGGTAACCTCTGACTCATAGGCCAATTATGACCAAATAGGAGGTCCAATTTTGGCCCTGAGGCCATGTTTCTTGAACCACACCCACCTGTCAATCAGCTGACATCACTCACTATGTCAGCCAATGGGACAGGAGGATGGTGTTCAATTCTGCCTTGGCTGCACAAATGGGTGCTTGCAGTCCTAGCAGGATTTAGCCCCCCACTTGTCAGCTGAAGAACAAGGGCTAAATTCTGCTCCGTTTTATTGCTTCTGCCTGTTCCCAAGCCAAAAGGAAGGCGCATTTTGCAAGCATAGGAAGAGTGCTTTTGCCTTTGCTTTCAAAATGCACCTCTTTCTCCCTTCCCCATCACCTTTGCGAGTGTCTCTTTTCAGTCTCCAATTTTGCAGTGATTTTTTCCAGGGAAGGGGGAGATGCACAAAGACTTTTGCACACCTTTGTGACTCTTCACCCTCCTGGTTTAAGATCAGAGAGAGATCAGGGACTTAAATGGGAAGTAGGTGAGACTTGCAAAGGTTTTTGCAAGCCTCTTCCCTCCTCCCTTTTAAGCTTTCAGTCTGAGAGCCTTAAAAGAGAAGAGTAAGAAAAGCCTTACTGAGTCTCCTCCCTTTCCTTTTAAGGACCAGGGGAAGACTCACAAATGTTTTTGCAAGCCTCCTCCCACTTCCCTTTTGAGATCGGAGCATCAAGGACTTTGACAGATAGGCACAGCTGCCCACCTGTCAATAGTGTGGCATCATAATGACATCAAATTATTGACAGGTGGGCTCCCCTACTCATCTGTCAAATTTGGGCATGAGGCAGAACATGATAAGAATTCAGCCTATGGAGCCAAAAAGGTTACCCACCCCAAGTCTAAAATCTCCCTTAATGGCTTTGAACAAGTCACTCTCTGTCCATTTAACTAACTTCACAATGTTGTTGTCTAAACAAATGACTGTTAAATTCTCTGCATGCTAAAAAGAAATTATTAGCAATGGTGCAATGGAAATTGGTACAGTTTGGTGGGTTTGGATGCTTTGACTTTCCAGTGCAAATGTTAAAGACGCCAAAAACGTTTTTATGGAATTCTTACCTTGAAGATGAATGGATGTTTCTAAGCCAGGCTGAATTTCATTGCTTTTAATTGGCGGGTTCCAGCTTTCCCCAGTGTTCTATGAGAACCAGGTGTAGCTAACTTTTCTTTCTGAATTGATTACCCCCCAATTATTTAATGTTATTTTATGAAACCTGAAGAAAAGATAAAGTGTTCCAAATTCTTGGGTGGCTGCCAGTTCTAGTGCCAACTCCATCATTAACAATTACAAATTGATGTCGGCTGTCGACACAGGGAGATTGTGTGGCACAATGGAGGAGATTTATGTCCCTTTGAAGCCAGTACTGATGGAATGGATTTAAATGAACCTGAAAAAGGAGTACAGATTTACTCCTCATTTGAAGCACTTATGGTTATAGATCCTGTGAGGCCTTCCAAAAATAATGTGAAAAATGCTGTATTGAGACAGAAATATATATCCTAGATCCTGTTACAAAAATAGAGATTTCGCTGAATTATCTTCATCAATTAAGCTCCTGAATTACTGCCACCGATTTCCCCCCAGAATGTATAAAAGCAGCTTGCAATGGGCAGGGCCCTGACAGGCTGTGAGTTGTTAAAAGCGAGGTGAGTTATGAACATTGGCAGCGCTTCCAGAAATGGGGGGGCGGGGTGGGAGTATGAGCCCAGAATTCTTCAAGCATTTGAAACTTGAATTATGAACAGAATAAAACCTGAAACCTAAATTGCAAAATAGAACCAATATGGATTCTGAGAATGAAGTGGGATTATCCTGCCAATATTTCCTTCCAGAGATACATAAGAAAAAAGACTGTACAGTGGTACCTTGGTACTCAAATGGTTTGGCTCCCGAAAAAAACAGCTCCCGAATGCCACAAACATGGAAATGAGTGTTCCGGTTTTGCACTCGTTTTTTCAGAAGCCGAACATCTGATATGGCTTCCGCGGCTTCCACTTGAGTGCAAGAAGCTCCTGCAGCCAATCAGAAACTGCGCCTTGGTTTTCGAACGGTTTCGGGAGTCAAATGGACTCCTGGAACAGATTAAGTTTGAGAACCAAGGTATCACTATACATGGAGGGTGAGGTGGGGTAGCCACTGTAAACCCCACCCCCAATGTTTCAGGCCACATGGGATTTATTCACATGCTCTCAAAATATATAATCCTTTTTTCCTTCTCTGGTCTTTCTCCTCGCCAGAAGGGCCACAGTTCAGTGGTAGGGCAGCTGCCTTGCATGCAGAAGGTCTCAGGTTCCATCTCCTGCATGTCCAAGTAGGACCCTGCCTAAAAGCATGGAGAGTTGTTTCCGGTCAGTCCAGTCAATACTGAGATGGGTGGGTCACTGGTTAGACTTCATATGCGGCAGCTCTCTATATTCTTATATTCCATGTCTACATCCAACAGCAGAACCATGGACTTTTACACTGGTCCCCTGCCCCAGGTTGAATCTACTTGTCTACAAACATAAATGTGTGTACCAATGGTTCTGCCATGAAGCAGAAGGTTATACTATGAGCCTTTTCGGCTCATTCCAATTCTCCACACAATTTGAGCAGTGGGAGAGTCAAGCCCTGTGCCGCATTTCAGCAAATTGATGTCATTGCAGCATTATACTCTTCTGTAAGTGGAGACTTGCAATTTTCTTGTAGAGGATAAATCCCTTCAATGTACTGAATGCCAGCACAGCTTGGATAGGCGGCAGCTGAAAAAGAAAAGAAAAGAAAAGAAAAGAAAAGAGAAAAAAGAAAAGAGTGACAGCAAAGAAGAAGACTTCTACTTGGAAGTATCGGCTGGTAATTACTGGGCTAAGCAGATGGAATTCTGTGAAAGTTTTAGCATGACTGCTGAAACCGCAAAACAAATTCACTCCTTTGTGTAGCCCAGTGGAAGTCGGAGAAGCCTTCCACCCTGCTCACATCTGGCTCGTCACCTTGTGCTCCTGCTAACAATTCCTGCCCCCCGTTAAAGAATTTCCTGCACGCACATTCCTCAGAAACCGAGCCCATGTTTCAGGCTTTGCCACCGAATAGCCCAAATGTTTTGAGATGTTCTGATTAGGAATGGAGTTACTGCCGTCAGCGTTCCCAGGTTTCAGGGAAGACTCTGCCTGCTGGCTTCAGCTGTCTCAAGCGGCCTGAGGTCGGAGGCTGGGCTTGTAATTGTGGTCTCGATAAACAAAAACAGAGAGAGACCAACGTGCTGCAGAAAGGGGACTTGCCATAGCTAGCAGGAGTTGAAGGGGATGTTGGTCTGAACTGCTGGCGCCAAAGAGCAGCACTTTTGGAGCTGTTGTTTTTTGAAGCCCTTTCCACTTTTTTTCAAGCCTCCATTTGCCCGTAAACATCTGACCTTAGAACAGCAGCTCCGCATGATGGAAAGAAAATGCATCCAAGCCCCCTTTTTTCTTTCTTAGAACTGGATGTTCTGAAGGAATGCCACAAGACATTGGGTCTGATATTCCAGAAAGAAACCAAATTAACTTTGGAAAGGAAGAAGTGGGTTACACCACGTACAACCAATGGCTTTTAATATTGACTTTGAATGAGCCACCATGCTGAAGCATTTCTATGCCTGGCTGAAACCCAACAGCTCAGCAATGTTCCTAATGACTGGGAAGATGGTACCAAGTACTGGTGGTGACTAGGTGGAGAGGCTCCAGCTGGCCTTGTGAGTCACAAGAAAGTCAGGCAATTGCAACGAAAGAGCCACCCACATTTCCCCAAGTCGTGGGGCAGGGTGGTTTTTCTTGGGTGGCTGCATCACATCTGCAGCAAACCTATGCTCTCTGGAAACACAAAGAGGAGGTGGCCTCAATTCAGAAACAGTATTCTTACCATCCACCACCAAAGCATTCATAGGCATGCCTGCAGGACCTTTGGCCTACCAACCACAAGCATGGTCAACAACAAGCATAAAAAAAGCATTTTAGAACTTCATTTGGGAGGAAATAAATGGAAATCCTGTAGTAATATTAGTATGTGAAGTACAAAGACAAATGGTTCTTTCCCACCAGGCGAGAAGTCAGTTCTTGCTTTTGTTCATAGGAGCCGACTCCTTGGAGCTGAGGGACCTTCACCACCCCTCACTCCCAAAAAATATTTGAGAAGGCTGGAGGGGGCGATGTTGATGGGCATTGCCATTCAAATGATGTGTGTGCTCCGCATCATGTGATGAATAATGTGAGATGGGGCTTACCTGCCCCCCCCCAATATTTTATTCGTTGGCACCCCTGCTTTTGTCTAAAAGATGGATTTTCCAAAATGGAGACAACTCCTAAGCCTGCACTTTTTGGGATCTGGGGAACAGCTATCTCCTGCCATTCTTCCTTCTGCACTGCTAACACCTTTCTGTTATTTCTACAGCTGATGTAGCAGGATCATGTGGTGAATATTTGCTGGACCGGAACGTTTTTAATGCAAGCCACATTTTTAATATCCTACCCACTAAATATTTGCTCATAGAAAACTAGAATGGCTGGGGTTGTTGTTTTTTTTACAAGATTTCTCATTTACATGCTTATTTTCTATATGAATTAAAGGACATCTTGCCATCTGCTCCAGGGAAAAAGCATTTGAACGTGATAACTACCACCTGCAACTTGACATAGTACAATTCAGGGGGGAAAGCCATACAATACAATTTTGAAACATGTATGGTTTGGCACCTACCCTCTTTCCATAAAGATAAGAATGTGTTGTCCATGACTGGGGGTCCCAGCCTCAACTACATACACCACACATAGGGCAGGGCATGCTACTCTCTCACAGTTATGCTAATAATGTGACTGCACCTGCTAATAAGGCTGGGGTGGGGAATCTGTATCTTTCTAGATTTGGTTGGACTCCAACTTCCATCAGCCTCAGTCAGCATGGCCAGTGGTCGGGTTGTGATGGGAGTCCAACAACTTTTGAAGGGCCACAGGTTCCCCATCCCTGCAATCAGGGCTGGAGATACGCATGAAACAAAGGAGAGCTGGAACAAGCAGGATCGAAAGGGTTATACCAGGGGCTGCTACTCAGTTATTTAGTCTCCCTAATTTGCTTCCCAAGTGTTTTATCTCCCATCATCTGGCACAAACCCCTGGTGTCTCCAGACTGATCTCTGCTGCCCTATTTCTTTGCCCTTGTCCCCCTGTGGAGTCATCCTCTCACGCTATCTCCCCGCCAGGCAGAGCAGACAAATGAGTCCCCAGGGAGCCGATACTAACGAGATGCCACGAATCCCCTAGTCCCAAGGAGCTCCACAGCCCAGCCATCTTCATTCCTCAGGGGACTTGAACACAGCTTCTCGGCTACACACTTAGCCTCTGCCAGCCCAGGTCCTGGGAACTTTAGCTTGTTCCCAAGCTCAGATGATCCAGTTGACAGCACAGACTGGAGGCTGCCAAGCCAAAAACCCAGGGAATGAATGGGCTTTATAAAAAAAAAAAAATCATTCCAAGCTGAGCCCAGATCAGTAGAAACACAAACATCACCTACAAATTAAGAACACTGAATTGCCCATGTAATGCTTTAAAAAAGAAATTGGGATGGCGGACGACAACAACTCAACCCATCAGCACTCATCCAGTACTTCAGTTTTACTTTGCAACTTATAATGCTGCTCACAGGAGAAAAGAAAGGAAAACCAGTTTTTAATCAAGAAATATTGATGCTTAGTTTTTACCCTTCCCTATCTCCACCTCCATGCAAGGTCCCTCAGGTTTTGTTGATGTATACATTTTCATCATTTGGTAATTTGGTCTAGACATGGAGCAGAATGAGCTGGTCAAAGTGCAATAGCAGATGGTACCACTGCAGGTGAGGGGCATACATAACTTGGAGAGGGGAGTATGTAATCTCTTGCTTGGAAGTCACCATGAGACTCATTGGACTGGGGGTGAACTTTTAACATCTATGTTAGGTACAAATCTCAGGTGGGGAATCTCAGACCTAGTGGCCAAACGCCAGCTTCCAACCTCTCCATCTGACCTTCAGAATCCTCCTCAGGCCATGCCTCTCAGTGGCCCTGCTCCATGACGTTTGCCTGGTAGAAATGCACCCTTCAACGCTGATAATGTCATATTGCTTGCCCGGGTGGAGGTATGTGTGCCAGACCTGCTGTTGTGGTTTGATGGTGCTGCGGAAACACCTTCCTGACCACAGCACCACTGCTGCTTACCTGGACAGTGCAGCAGGAAGGTTGGAGGAGCACAGGCACATGGTCCAAGCCGACCCTGCATTCCCATTGCATCATTCGGGTAAAAGGCAGTGATGCTGCTGGCTGGAGGGGCAACTCCATGGCACCAACCCACCAGAAGAAGAAGAAGAAGAAGAAGAAGAAGAAGAAGAAGAAGAAGAAGAAGAATAGTAGTAGTAGTTTGGATTTGATATCCCGCCTTTCACTCCCTTTAAGGAGTCTCAAAGCAGCTAACATTCTCCTTTCCCTTCCTCCCCCACAACAAACACTCTGTGAGGTGAGTGGGGCTGAGACACTTCAAAGAAGTGTGACTAGCCTAAGGTCACCCAGCAGCTGCATGTGGAGGAGCGGAGACGCGAACCCGGTTCCCCAGATTACGAGACTACCGCTCTTAACCACTACACCACACTGGCTCACTATGTAACCCACTTGCATACCCTCCAACTTGTTGCAGTGGGAAACTAGGATGCCCATCTTCCAGGCCATGCTCCCCTGTGAGTCACATGATCCGTGTGAGAGCACGGCCCCCCAAAATGGGATGTCCTGATTTAATCAGGACAGCTGAGGGGTATGCACTTGTGCATGTGTAGAATAGAAACCTCTGGCATTTGTATGGCTTCAGAGCAGCCGACCGTACAAAGCTGGGGGTCATATTGGTTGCCCACCCCACTTTTTGCCTCTGGCCCATCCCACCACTGGCATGCAGACCCTGGAAAGTTGCCCACGAGGATATGTGGCCTTCAGACTGAAATAGTTTCTCCACCTGATTTAAGTTAACAAATAAATAAAATAACAGCAGAATGCCAGATTTCATCAAAATTTCAACCAGATTTAGGATTAGCATTATCCATAGTATGTTACTTTCTTGGTACACAGCTATTCAAGGGGTGTTCTTTGAAAGAGCTGAAGCTGATTAACTTGAGCGACTGTTCTCAACATGTTGCCGAGTTTTAAAGGGGAGTCCTGTGACTGTATTTGTCACGTTGTATTTTTCACAACCATCTGGAAATTTGAAGCTGGGGTGGAGAGGGGTTAGGGTTGAAGCATATCTAAGGGACAAAAGGACAGAGACTCCAAGCCAAGTTGTCAGAACTCTACAACCCATATAATATATATTAGCAACCAGGTGCAAAGTACACTGTAGTGGATGTAAGCTGATGAATCCTAAGTGGCTTTGGAATTGGCTACTTCTAGGAATATCTCAGGCAGTCCAGTAGAAGACAAGCCCAGTGTAGGAAAAGCAAGATGTTGCATCTCAAACAGAACTGGATATGTATTTAAAACTGAGCAAATTCAGATGCTGAGCTGTGATTTTTTTCCCCCTCATGGGAATTTGAAATCTGAAAATAGAGGGAAATCCAACTCTTCTCTAGTGCCCAGATTTCCTTCTGTTCCACCCAGTATATAGAAAATAAGCCAAATATATGAGTACAGAACTCAAAGTTCCTGCCATATATAGTGCCTGGATCTATATAGCATTTAATATATATATATATCATATCCAGGAACATCTGGCCTGTCAGTAAAATTTGAATCTGCACATATTCCAAATGCTAAAATACATCCCCAGCTCAGAATCTAGAATGGTGAAAGCTGAATTTTGGCAAATATAGTTTGTTATAAAGATTTCCACATGACAACTTGAGAATCTGTGACTCGAGATGATTTCCCCTCCCCCTGAACATTCCTATATGAATGTAGCACCACGAGTAAATTTTAGAAGAAGTTGTATTCCCTTGTTAACCTTTATCTTTCCCTATAATGCTAGACAATACAATTCCTCTGTGTCCAGAGGAATTCTGTTTATTTTTATATGCACCCAGCATTCTCACTTGCAAAAATCATTACTTTTCACACTTTGTAGGGGGGATACACATTAATCCAAGATCTTTCATAATTGAAGATGGTGTGGTGGGTGGGATCAAACTAAATTAATACTGAAATATTCCCAAGCCTTCCCTCACCCACCTCAGCCTTCATGTACAAAGGGACTGATAATATCTATACAGTCAATACTAAACAAACTGGTCATACTATTAGTAATTTCCCAATATCATTCCCTATTCATATTTCCTTATTCAAATCAGTTCTAGGTTAATGCCAATTAACCTAGTGGTTAATGGTTAATACCAATTAACCATATACAGTTAAGTGCACTGGCATGATAACACAAATACCATAAAGTGTAATATAGGCAAAATTTGTGAAAGGATCTAATTAACCCCAATAATAACTCAGTACTATTTTAAATTACTTTGAATAAATTTCAGCAGCTTATAAATAATGTCAAATTTATTTCATTTTATGTATTTATTTCAAAAGGTCATAGTGTGCTGGATTGCAATAGAGCTTCAAAATCGTTTACAAATAGGATAAAATAATAAAATTAGGAGTTTAAAAACCATGTGTAAGGAGAGGGAGGAAAGTCCCCATCGTGCATGCAGAAGTCCTTGCTCTGACAAGATGCATTAGTTCAACACCACCCTTAGCACACGAGGGAATTTTAACTAGGCAAGCCTATGCAAATTTTAATAATAATAATAATATACTCATCCCCTGCCCCATCCAACATTCCTGCACTAAGGTGGTATCTACTTTTGCTTTGCTTTTTCCAAGCACTGGTCTGTGCTTAAAATCTCCATATCCAAGCCACCAAGCTTTCCCTGCAAAAACCTACCTTTTAGCACTCAATCAGAGCAAATGTCAACGTGGGTTTCCTATGGATTGGCATTTGTTCTGATTGAGCTTTAAAGAATGATTTTCATGAGGAAAGCTCCAGAGCAAAATAAGAAAGAAAGAGGAGGAGATGCTTGGACATGGAGCTTTCAGGCACAAACTGGGCCTGGAAAGAGTGGAGTCAAGGTTAGTGTGGAGAAGCCCATAGACTTGTACGCTTATGAACCGCTGTGAGTTGCAGTAGACTCTGGGGGATATTGTAGGAGATACCCTCAGCTCATTGGGCATGGTGGCCAAGCCTGTGTGAAGCCTCATCACTGCGCTGAATAGGGCCCAATCAGCATTTCCTTTCAGTGCATGCTTCAAGAAACGTTTGCTGCTAAAGTGCCTTTCAGAGAAGTTTGCCTGCCATTATGGATCTTATTAAAGAGCGCACATCCTGCCTCCACCCTGGTAAAACTTTCAAGGAACACCGGGGTTTCCCAGAAACAGTATACAGTTTGAAAGCCCACTGAGCATCATATGCAGAGGCATAGCTCTCCTGAAAGCTAAACAGTGGTTACGCACATCCTGGTAGGGGTGAGACACCCTCCTTTTGCAATCTGGTGTCACCAGCCACAGCAGGAAAAGTTTTGCAAAGTCAGCCATCCAGAGCAGTGCACAGCATGGCTATAAACGATCCAAAAGCTCTGTTTTCTCAGCATGGAGAAACAGTTAAGTCAATCCAAGACGTATGGATTATGTTTAGTCTACATGTATTTTTACCAAAAAGAAAAGAAAGAAATGACAAGAAAGAATAATTTACAGGCTAAATGTGCTATTGAAATTAACTACCTTTGTCCACAGATTAAAATATATGTAACCCGAGGGGACTACAATCACCTCTCCTTTTGTAACGTTGATTTGTCAAGGTTGACACCGTGTTCCTCGGCCAACACGACTCCCTCTGCAAAGCTGTAATCTGTTTCCTGTGCACCCAACACAGAGCGCTCGGTACATGCAGCATTTGTCCCAGGAAAGAGGTGGTGTTGATTGCTGGCCAAACAGCCAATATCTCCTCTAGGGAACACTAGTTTCTCTAAAGCAAATATGTCCTTCCGCATGTGTCAAAAGGAAAATGCGAACAGTGCTATTATCAGAATGAAATCAAAATCCACAGGTGTATTCAAATGTTCCCCTTCTTTTTCGGGAAAGGGATACGTCTGAGGTTGCACCCTTTCCAAGGATTTGCATTCTTCCAGAGCTAGGAAACACTGTTTTGAAGGTAATTGGGTGAGGCACATCTCAATGGCTGGTTGTTCTCCTTTTCTTCTGCTGCTGTCTGCGTCATCCTAATAATCAGTCCCAATTCCCGGAGAAAGGAAGGGCTTGGAACCTAGAGACGTGCAGCAGCATTCAGCTTACAGGTTTAACCTTTTTTTGCATGGAATTAATTTGGGAGTGCAAAATGGACCTATTAGGCGGTATCTGACCCACTGTATACAGCTGTGGAAAGCCGTTCACAAGCACAGCTGTGTATGTGCTTTTTTTATATATATAAAAAAATCTTAATCATAGCTACAAATATTAGCTCTTCTCCTCCTCCACCACCACTCCTTGTTGCAAAGGGACTGAAGCTTTAACAAACGCGATTGTAGGAAACTGCCTGGATTGACACGGGGAATTTTTATTGATGTCAATCTTTGTTTGGATTCTAAAGGGAATTTCCTGATTAAAGGGCTTCAGTTTATACATCCAGATTTTCAGACCAATTACCCTCACCAACTATATCCGCCTCAAATGAATTTTTAACTTAAAGAGCAATGAATATTTGAAGTGGATTTCACCTGTTTTGCAGCTGATGTGCTTTTCAAGCCACAGCATCCTACAGAGTTCATCAAATATATAATCCTGTGAATGATCTGAAATTAATGCTGCAGTTTCTACAGCAAATGCCAACCAAATTCTAGCCCTTGCATTTCTTCCCATGTCTATTCACCCTATGGAATCAGAAGGAACTTGAACACAGCCCATCTGTAGGGGGGAAAAGCTTGGCAGAACCTCTGCAAGAATATGAGACAAGATATTTCAAAGGAGATTTCTACACTTTCGGAACCACACATTTAGAATATAATTGTGTTAGTTTCTGGCCAATCCATATTATAAATTCTGCATAGGGATGAGTTGCCAGCAGAAGAGAATTGATTAACAAGAATCTGGAATCTGCAAACTAGTAACCTAGTCCTGTGAAGCAGCATGCCCCTTTGGAGAAAGCTTCTAGTTACATTTCCTCCCATTCCTCCTTCCCAACTTGGAAGCCAAAACCAAACTCTGTTCTGAGAAAGTCTCTTTTGTGGTTCCACACCTTCCTTGTCTTTCTGACAAACTGAATGTTGCATTATCTCTGATGAGCATGTCTACCCCTGCTGATGTCTGAGTCAGGCAACACATAGCCACAACTCCAAGCTCCTATCTTAGCAAGTAAGATAAACAAATGATTTTGTCTGTTACGGATTCCCACGGGCACACAATAGAGGAGCTGGCTGGAGTCACGGAAGCCATCCCACACTGTCCGCACAGCCCACAAACCTTCACTTGGGCTCACAGAGTTTTCCACAAGCCTTCCCACAAGCCTCATATGATCATATCTTGCATGACATGAGCATGGAAGGGACAGTGCATTGTTCCAGTTCTGATGGGTGGGCAGGTAGGTAGAAACAGGATAAGCCTTATAGGAGTGGGAGTGAGGACTAAGGCAAACAGCTGGGGAAGAATGTTCTGGATTTTCAGTAAGGGCAGCCGGCCTTTGTGACATCTGCAAATTAGGCCTCCTGAGCAGGGGCGGGATATCTATTTGATATTTTTATTTTTATTTTTGTATGCATATATCACTTTTTCTTCAGAAGAAATCAAAGTGGCCAACAAAATACATATTGAAACAGCCAGATGCAATAAAGCAATAGGCAAAATAACAACAAAACAGCTCAACAAAGCAGGGAAATGGGCATAACAGCATCACAGAGGTAAATAGAAGGTAAATAGCATGGCCCCATCAACAGCAACAAGAAAGACAATAAAACTGATAATCTATCAACACCCCTTCCCCCCCCAAAAAAACCCTGCCTAGTCTTGGTCAGTTGGAGGCAGGTGGGCTTTTCTAAGGAGAGCATTCTGTTAAGCTGCCACCTGAACTGAAATGGCCCTGCTTATCACAGCAACCGACTGTATTTTATAGGGGGGGGGGGCAGAGCAGCAACTCATACATTGAATGGATTGAATTGTTGGAGGGACATACCAGAAAAGACAAGCCTTAGCCTACCCAGTTTCCAAGCTGTGGAAGGCTCTACATGTTAAGAACCAGCACAATAAACTCAGCTCAGGAACAAGTAACCACATAGTCTCCCACTGCCCGGCAAATGCCAGGACTATCACAAAAACCCTTAAGCCACCAGGGCTTCTCACTTTGTCGTGCAGAGTCCTGAATCTTCCCCCCTCAAAAAACCTCAAATCTTTCTTCGCCTTTTCATTCATTGCTCCTTCTATCTCCAGGCCAAGGAAAGAGAGAAGCAGCAACCTATTTGGGATTCTTAGTTCCACACTCTTATGAGCTGCTCAGCAGCATCATGCACAATGGGGAGGGTCTGCTCTGTGTCCAAACCTCTTAGATCCCTACTCAGTTTCTTTGCATTGCTGCCTCACCTACCATTGCCAGTTTCATTTGGGAACCTGAAGTGTCACTGAGCCATCACCACCTGTGTGGTGTTTCCCGTCTGGCTCCTGCTTGGAGAGAAATGCAAAGAGATCTGATCCTGCAGCTTGGCGCTCTCTCTCTCTCTCTCTGGCTTAAAGTGATCTGGACTAGATTCCTAGAGAGGAAGGGGATTTGCAGAGATGGGGAGGGGTCCTCCAGAACAAAAACACTTCCCTCCAAACCCCCTTCCTGCCTGGCTTCTCACGTGGATAGAGAAAAGGCTTTGATTTCTCTCATGAGCTAAATTGGTGTCACCTTCTGAAATCTGATCTGAGTCTCCCCATTTTGTGCATCTGGGTGAAGAGAAGTCCCAGGATAGCTGGGAGGGGGATGCTTGGCAGGGGTGTCTGTAAAACTGATCCATCCAGGATTCATTACCACACCAGGATGTTGAAGTCACTTACACATTCCTAAGTTTGAAACACTAAAAAAGGGAACATTTATGTATCACTGAACTCAAAAGTCTCTATGTCCCTGGGCCCCCAAATAAACATTGGTAAACCCCACATCAAACACCTACACAATCACAACAATAAGGGTTTTTCAAAGCATAACTAATTTTTTGGTCTTCAGGACAGTTCTTTTATTCATTCAACTAGAAAGCAAACTTGTGGACCAAAAGCACAGGTCATGCTAACATAGGAGCCTGTCAAAAAGATCACCTGCTTCCTAAAAACTCAGAAATGCATGATGCATAAAATATCCCAATTTTCATCTGAGGACAATTGGAGGGTATGTAACCAGTGCAGACTGAGTAACACTGAATGAATATGTTGCTATACATCCGGAATTTCCCAGACATAGCCGGGATTTGGCCATCAGAAATAGTGTCTGGGCAGAAATTGCTGAAATGTTCAGGAAAATCTGGATGTATGGCAACCCATTTCGGAAGTGTAGATTTTGACCTACGCTCTAGTCAAAGTTTCAAGGCATTTTAAGGGTAGCCCCATGAGAATTCATTGCAGTAGCCCAGCCTGGAGATTATTTAAACAGGAATGAAAAAAATGCTACAAAAGCCTGCCCAGAGACTTAAGTGCCTCTTTACAACAGACAAAAGAAGGATGTGATTTGTAAGATCAGGAAATGAATGCAATCTAATCAGGAAACTTCCCCTTAAATATTTGACAACAAGATACTAAAGCCAACTTTTGAAGTCAAAATCTGGCCAAGTTCTGGTAATGGACTTCTGTGTGATCAAAGGCTTGGGTACTGGGAACCCTCAAAGGTTCAAAATAATGGCTGGATGACCCTCAAATCGTGGCATGAACTGAAAAAGCATAGCATAACTAATTTTTTTGTCTTCAGGACAGTTCTTTTATTCATTCACCTAGAAAGCAAACTTGTGGACCAAAAGCACAGGTCATGCTAACATAGGAGCCTGTCAAAAAGATCACCTGAACAAATTCAGATCAGCAGGCCAGAACCTGTGGAATCCTAAAGGAGATAGTGGGTTGTATCTAATGCTGTTCTTCTACTTGATCCAGGGAAGGCTCTTCTGAAAGGAAAGAAAAAGGGGTTGTTGGGGGGGGGCGTGTTTTAATTTAGATTTAGAAAATTTCCCCTTCCCTCTGCAACTCCAAAAATCTGTTCCAGGGAGTTAGGGGCCCTCCAGAACAATGTGGGTGGTAGTGCAGGGAGCTGCAAGAGAAAGAGGGAATTTGTGGAAATGAACTCCTGCCTCCTCCCATTATTTGGCTTTTCTGGGCCAAATAGGCTTCTGTGAAGAAAAGGACAGCAATGGGAAAAGCTAGCCAGTCCAAGATTTGCCCAACTAACTGCTATATTTGAGAATTAATGGAAAACTTGTCAGGTCCCACAAGGCTGGAGAAGAACAATTCCACTGCCTAGGGATTTGAAAGAAAACCATGAGAACTAAATTTTGTGGGAGGCGGTACGGCAGTTTTGAAGTAGCTCAGACATATATGAGGAGTGGCTGAAATGTTCCCAGCCTTCACAGAATGGAGTAACAGAATAGTTCCACTTGTTAAGCAATGGAGAGAAATAAGGTGTGCCTGTCTTCTGAGGATCTCTTTTGAACTCCTACGCTTCAGCTAATATGCAGGAAATGGTCACACAGATGTGCCCTTCAAGACCAATCCACAGCCTATACCAGCCTTTCCCAACCTGGAGCTCTCCAGATGCTTTGCATTACAATTCCCAAATCCCTAACCATTGGTCATGCTGGCCAGGGCTGATGGAAGTTATACAGTATCCTCAAACATCTGGAGGAAACTACGTTGGAGAAGGTTTGTTTCTCTCATCAACAAAGTTTGTAATAAAAGCAGTGACCATTCCAGCACATCATTCCAGAGAACATTTGGCAGGTGGTCCCTCCCCCCCTTTGGTCTAATAGCCTTGAGCTTGATTTGTGTGAGAGCAAAAGACTTCATGGCCAATTTCCCATCCCTTGAACAAGCAGTGTGGAGGCTTATCCCAGCAATTTTGGTAACAATGCAGAGATAAAAATGAAAGAGAAAACTTCTCTTATTTTGAGTTTTGAACATCTATGCAGGTTTTAGCTGCCCAAAATCACCAGTTATGCATGCAGAACAAATCAGAAAGCAATCACTGTTTGTGATCCAATTGTTTTGTTTATTGAGATTTTACTGATTTTTACTGATACACATTCTGTCCATCTCCCATTAGACATAGATATGCCATATATTTTGGAAATTCCCAATTCCCAAAGCTGCTGCCATGTCTTCCCTTCATCCCATCCACCCATAAACTGATCGCCTTCCTTGCCTTGCTTTATCCCTATACATGTAAGCTTCCAAGCAAGAAGCTAACCAGGGGAGTGGATGGGGTTAACTAGGACAGAACTAGAAGGCAGAATGAAAAGGGAAGGCACAATGATAAAAAGAAAATGAATGAAATGAAGAAATCTGCTACTGAATTTCCATCTCATATGTATGATTAGAACCCAGGTTCCTGCAATGTGCCTTTATAGAAAACACCTTCATTTTCACATCAGTCTACATAGAAATCAAGGAATTCTTGCCAAATTGCTAGAAATTTGCCCTCCTTTTGTAATCTAATGTAATAGATTTTTTCATGTGCCACCAAAGCCAACATGTCCCAAATCCAATTATTTACTGATTGGATTTGGGTTGCTGTCCAATTCTGTAATGTGATACATTTAGCAACTAGTAATGTGGCTTAGTTAAGCCACAGCTTAGATTCTGGCTGCAGGTTCCAATAGTTTGAAGGTGCCATGCCATAGCATGCTTATATCTAAGGAAAGCTTCTAAGTCATGTTGATTGACCCTTGTCAGAACCTCTTTCTGAGAGCATCTCCAGAACAGTGGCCTATTTGTGGGAGACCACAGCAATGCGTTCTAAGGAGACCCCCTATATACTGGAAGAGGATCCAAGCCCAGTATGTTCTCTAGAATATTTTCTACTGAATCAGTCTTAGCCTATTATCTGAAGTAGAAGTTTGTCCATTTTCAAAGTGGCCTCCACTGCACTGGATTCAGTTTTGTATCTAAGCATTCTTTATTCTTTATTCTTTATTCCATTTGGTTCTCAGGTTGAGGACCGTAGCAACACATACTGAACCATACACAGATATAGCATACATAAACATACACATAGATTTAGGCCTGGGTCTTCCGATTGGCCTATTACCCAGAACACGCAAGGTATCTGAAAACAGGTAGTATGGAGCACATATCTAGTCCATTCCCATAATGCCACTCTCCAGCCTATTTTCACCATAAAAGCACAACTTTTAAAGACATTATAATCCAACAGAAGTCATCAAAGCAGTTTTATACTTTCCCTGAATTCTGTGGAAATCAGATTCTAGAAAGCTACAAGGTGCTCTCATTTTCAGAGAGAGAGAGAGGGAGGTGAATATCTTCAAAGCGATACTTTGAAGCTATTCATACCTGTATCTCTATAAGTCAAGACTATTAGAAAATCTCCTATATTTCTGTTTCTTCTTCGAATGGCTCCCTGGTGCATACTGTGACCTGTTTTGGTAGCTACCTTACAAACTGCTTTCCAGATGCCTTTGTCAATTACAGAGTTAGATGGGTGTCTGATGAAGCCATCTGAGTAGCTACTTCACTGGATGCAGCTTTGTGACAGAGATAGAGATATATTGATATGGCATTTAGAGTCGCAGTAGTTGCGGGGATCTCCAATTTCCACTTTTTCAGCCTCTTCAGCACTTAAAATGTTTTAGGTACAAACAAACAAAATGCAATGTGTGAAGCAGAAATGGATCCCTATGGAGGATTCAAAATTATTGACACAGTTAGGTGAGTAAAACAAGCCAGCTATGTAGAGATACAAGCTAACATTTAATGAGGTTATAAAGTTTGATTAGCTTTGACTTTGTCTTTTAATGTTTTCTGTGTTTGATGTTAATTATTTGTTAACTGTGCTCTCCTATACATGTCTACTCAGACATAAGCATCAATCAGTTTAATGGGGCTTACTCCCAGATAAATGAGTACAGAATTTTAGCCTGAATCTTCATATTATTGCCACTCTCAGTCCAACCCTATGCATGTTTACTCAGAAGTAATTTCCACTGCATCCAACAGAACATGCTCCCAAGTATGCTTTGGACTGCAGCCTAAACATGTCGGTGATTAAGATAATTACTTGGAAACATGCCTATGATTAAGATAATTTCTCTGTAACATCTGAATCAGGAGAGGCTATACAAGTCTTGGACCAATGCCTGGACTCGGTGGTGGGCTGGATGAGGACCAAAAAAACTCAATCTGAATTTTGCAAGATAGAGGTGCTGTAGGTGAGTGGTAGGGATTGGGAAAAAATTCAATTCAGTTCACATTTAAAGGCAAACATACATAATTCAAAACAATACGTGAACCAAAACACAGCTATTCTTCCAAATTCACACTTCTCCGAATCTTGCAATGCAGTTCTCCAGCTAAGCAATTTATGTAAAAATTGACGTACGAGGCTAACGTGTACCCCAAAAGGCATATATTTGTGAAAATAACATCCAAAATGTACTGGGGAAAATAGCTCTGCAAAAATGTTTATATGGGGAAATTGCATTAAAAAAAACTATTGTGTTAGGAGAAATTCACACTAAATTCACACATGAGGATTTGAAAACAATTACAAAGTGATGTGGAAATGTGGATAAATGAACATAAATTCAGTGGGGAAAAGAGGAACTGAGAGTAACCAAAACTTTCAGACTGATGCATTCCTAGAGAGCGGTCCTCAAATCTGGATGATTGATCAATTGTCAGCTTTGAATGGGATCATACTTCCTCTGGGATTGCCCCAGATCCGTCTTAAGATACAAAAGCCCTGGTAACCTCAGTGACTACATGTGCATCTTACCAGCTTCCCCTGGCAGGAGAGTTACATAAGTTTTCTCACTCCTTATTTGCCTCACTGATCACCACGCTCTGCAGAAGAGGGCCTTGTGCAGATTCCATCACATCAGAAGGATTGTAGAAATGGTCAGAGGCAGATTTGGGGGGGCTGAGCCTCAGGGGGCCTGCAGCTATGATATAGAATGGAAGCTGAGAGTTGGGAGGCACCAAATTTTGGCATCACACAGGGAGTCACTGAAATTTGAGACCCCAAAGTCTGCCACTGAATTGAGCATTAAGTGTGATGGCGCCTGCCTTTTGGAACTCCCTCCTGCTATAAATTGAGTCCCAAACTTTACACAGTGCCTAAAACTGGGGATGGTCTGCAGCCCTCCAGATGTTTCTGAACTACGACTCCTATCATCCCTGACTATTGCCCCTGCTGGTGGAAAGTGATGCCGGTTTGGAGTCCAACAGCATCTGGAGGACCACAGGCTAGCCACTTGTGGCCCTGAAAGTAGTGCTAGGGATGGAAAGAGCTGTCAACTTCAGTTATCTCAGTTTCACATTTTCCCAAATTTCTGAAATTTGGTCTCCGTATTTCTACAACAATTTGTGACTAAAATAAAATACAAATCTTCATGAAAATTCATCAGCATTTTAGCGCAAATTTCTTCTAGTAAACACATTTTTTGTATGCGATTTTGACTTATGTACACATTTTAGCAAGCAATTTCCCCTCATGTAATGCATTTTTTGCATGTTATTTTAACTGATATATTCATTTTTATGCACAGTTGCCCCCCAATATATGCATTTTTGAAGCTGCATCCCAAAATTTGGATGATTGTGAATTCTGAAGGACAGCTGTTTCAGCTCACTTACTGTTTAGGAAAGTGTGGATTTGGTAAATTCACCCTTAAATGCAAACCAAATCAAAGTTCTCTCACATCCCTACAAGAGTGGAATGGCTAGGGTGGGTGCTCCATAACTGGGGCTCAGTTGCTTAGACTAGTGAGTAGCTCTGACCTGGAAGCTTGTACAGGGAACACACCACCACCTGGTCTGTTCTAGCATTCTTGGCTGGTTTCTCTGCAGACCTGGGAGGTGCTGCACAGTCTGAGTTTGTACATGCAGTCCCTCAGGTCTTCAGTTCAGCACCCAGTGCGAGCTTTAGTATTGACATATATGCAAGTGGAGGCTTCCTCTTTTGTTGTCAAAAAGGCAAGTGTTCCATGAGCAGATGGGTATTCTCCTCTCTGCACGCGGAGCATTTCTCCCAGCTCACAGAGGAGTAAGGGGGAGATATGGGTCATCTCAGGGAAAAGCTCTGTTCTTTTGATGTTTATTTAAAAAGCAGACTGTACTGACAGAAAGTGCTTATGTCAGAACATTGGAGAGCTGTTAGCAGCTGGTGTTGATGACAACACTGTATGAGTATCGAGACAGATTCATTTTGGGTCTGCGGAATAAATTGATATATGAGTCCTGAACAGAAGCAGCATTTTGTTTGGAGGATGCTCATAATGACAGGCCTGGGAAACAGTGTCCTAGTATTTATCCCATCCTCAACAGAGGTTGAAGAGCTATCGTACTACAGCTTTACTGCAAATCTCAGTGTGCTTCCACAAGGTGCTTATTCTGGAATGACCATTCTATGATCATTCCTTTTAAAAAAAAAAAAATCAAGGTGACATTATCCTCAAATAATGGTGTTTCCCCCCAGAGTTCTTCCATCTCTTTTGAGATCTAATAAAATCTTCCTTGGGTGGGGGGTGGGGGGAGGAATCAAACAGAAGCACACAATAACCAGAGGCGTATATTTTCATTACACTGCTCTTCCATCTCTTTGAAATGGCATCATTTTTGCAGCATTCTTTCTTTAAAAAAATAAATATTTTCATTTATGCTATACCACTTTTTTCAAATACAGTTTTTATAATTTAGATACTCTGCTGCTGATTTGCTTCTCCTTTATTTGTTATGCTGTCGCTATTACAAGAATCTGCATTTTATTATGTAATTCTACTCTTATATTTATATAACTGTTTGATTTTTATGTTCCATAGATATTAGGTTATGTAATGACATTTGTGCTGCATGTTGTAAACAACTCTGTGGTCTTCCAATGAGTGCTATATAAATGTCAATAGTAATAATGATAATGATAATAATAATAATAATATATAATATATAATAATAAATATATATTATATATTATATATTATATATAATATAAATAATAGCAGTTAAATAAACTGCAATAGCAGTTAAATAAATAAAACAAAACATTTTAGCACAAATTTAAAATCTGATTTATTTATTTATTTATTTTTAAAAATACTAAAATATAATGCATAGGTGCATTTTCACTAGGTCATGGCCACTAGAATAGCAGGATCCACATTCCACCATTGGCAACATTGAGCAGGCCACATGCCAGGGGTAGATGGGACCATATGCAGACATGGGCAGGACCATCAGCAAAGGGGAGGGGAGCAATGGATGTGGCTTTCATCTTTGTACAGTAGGCTACATTCCAGACTACATTCCAGTCCTGTGAAAATAATAAGTTTCTATACACAGTTCTCTTAAAAGGCATTATCTCACTTCAAGGACACATTCTTACTTGGCAGAAGTCCTCAAAGAATGTGCAGAGTTGACCTGGGGATAAGTTGTGACCTAGGGAAAGTCCCAAGGGACAGATAGATGTGACTACCTGAGGCACCCCTACCCTGCTGAAACTCCAGCTATCTCCTTGCCCTATACTTTTGCTGGCCCAAATCTCCAATACTTTGTAAGCAAAATCCTTTAACCATGTGAGTTTGAAGCCGGTAATAGCTGTTGCAAACTCAGATCCCTCTGAGAAGTTGAGGAGGAAATCCCAATGTCCTAAGTGTGGGGGTGCTGAGCTCAGCAGCCCACAGCTAAGGCATCTGAAGCAGTGGCGTAGCATGGGTTGTCAGCACCCGGGGCAAGGCAAGTAATTTGCACCCCCTAACCCGTGAATTTGCGCCCCCTAACCCATGGATTTGCGCCCCCTGACCCTAACCCCCAGATGTTGCGCCCGGTGCGGCCGCCCCCCTCCTGCACCCCCCAGACTATGCCACTGATCTGAAGTATAAGAAAAAGCATTTCCTGGGCAATGGGGTAGCAACACAAGCCTTAAAGGGATTCCCTGCATTAATCAAAACCAGCATACTGGTTTGTGCAACAAAGGATTTTCATACCCTCCAACATTTCTCCAATGAAAATAGGAATGTCCCATTCCACAATGATAATTTTACTATTTATACCCCACACATCTTACTGGGTTGCCCTAGCCAATCTGGGCAGCTTCCAACATACAGTCGTACCTTGGGAGTTGAACAGAATCTGTTCTGAAAGTCTGTTGGACTTCCAAAACATTCAGAAACCAAGATGCAGCTTCTGATTGGCTGCAGGAAGCTCCTGCAGCCAATCAGAAGCCGCGGAAGTGCCATTGGACGTTCAGGTTCCAAAGAATGTCCACAAACCGTAACACTCATTTCTGGGTTTGTGGCGTTCTGGAGCCAAAACATTTGTCTTGCAAGACGCTCGGGATCCAAGGTGCAACTGTATATAAAAACATAATAAAACATTAAACTTTAAACAACAACAACAACCCTTCCCTATACAGGATTGCCTTCAGACATCTCGGGGGTCAGATGACTCCACACCCTCCAACATTTCTCCAATGAAAATAGGGACATCCTAAGGAAAAGTGGGACATTCCAGAATCAAATCAGGAACCATGGCAGCTCCTCTAAATCAGGGACATTCCTGGAAAATAGGGACACTTGGAGAGTCTGGATTTTGCATATATATTTCTAAACATGCCGCATAGCAGATGTGAGAAGCAGTTCAGCAGCAATGGAAAGCACACTTACCAGAAAATGTCTACGTGAGCTAAAGATGCCTTCTCTCCAGACATTTATTTGTAAGGCTGGGGGAAGCATCCTCCTCCACCACCCTCCAGATCTTCCCATCCTTGGTACCAGCTGGGCTGCTGTCGCCAATGCGTTCAAGGTCCAGGAAACCCACACAGCTGTTTTTGAGGACAAAGCAAAAGAGGTTTTCCTCTGCCAGGACTCACACTGAGTGTTCCCAAGAAGCAAGTGTATCTGTCGATTCTAAGGCAATGTGGTTTTGGAGCAGCTCTAATTTAATCTGAAGTTGAGAAATACAACCCTCCTAACTTGGCTGTTCCATTCTCCATGCCCTAAACATTTTTGACAGGAAAACAGCTATTATTCATCTATAAATGGCAATGGAATCTTAACCCACAGCACCCTTTTACTCCCATTAATTCCACTGATGAATCTTATTCTCAACAGCTTCACGTTTTCTTTCTTTTCCTTCTTTTCTGCCTTCCCTCCATCCCTTGTTTTCTTTCCCAAGTCTCTTCTCTCTTCCCTTACAGAGATCTGGATTTCAAATCAATCAATACAAAATACTTCTGCCTCATTAATAATACACACAACAGACCCTCCTAATACAACATCTGAGTCATAGTTGTGAATAGAGAAGATTAGAATTGCATCTTAGAAAGAGGAAGCTGGAGGGGAACTTCAAAATAAATAAATGCATCCCTTGGTTCTTGTAACCATCCAATACTTTTCGCACATATGGCAGAGATGGAGAGGCAGGGAGAGATATAAAGAGAAAGTCCTGGGCAGGCCATAGTACAGCTCATTTTCAGATTTGGGGCTCAGCCTGAGAACATGAGAAATAGGGTGTGCACAGATGAGCTGGAGAATGAAAAATGGAGAGTAATCACTACCATTCTAGTCAAATAAAATACTCAATCGATTTGTCCAACAGATGGGCTGTTTGCTGGCATCAGACTCCAGAATCTGTCTCTGCAATATCACTCATTCAGTGGAACTATTTTTTCTCCGAATCCGCAGGCTAGTTGGAAAGGAGAATGTTCTTGGCACGTGCAGGTTGTCTTTCCCTAGCTACTGAGTCACTCACTACAGCTAGCACGCACAAACTGGAGATCAGGAAGCTGCTCCAGAATTAACCCCATACACCTGTAAGCACTGATTCCAGCCCAAATGAAGTTTCTCCTCAAATGTAGGGGGGTAGAATGGATGGACAGAAAGGCGTGCTACGTGCCTATTCAGGTTTTGGCCTAGTGAGCCTGACGCTTGGTTAGCAGTCTTAGCTATGGTTGGTGTGGCTTGGATGTGAACGCTCCAAATTAGGTATGTCCCTGCCCCTGAACTTGTGGGACTGAGGTGTCAAGGGGGCCAGCCCCCTTGTTTCACTTGTAGATATGCTTTTATAACACGTGTGTGTCCTTTGTCATAATTGTGCCGCTCCCACGTAACCAGGAAGCTGCACTTCTCTTTGTTATGACTGAGGTAGGGTTTTGTGTTATTGGCATGTCATTTCACTTCTACAAGAAAAAGAAATTGGTCTCTCCTTTAAAGAACAGTTCACTCACCTAAGGAATTTTGCCAACTTAAAAACAAAACAAAAAATACAAAGTGGAAAGTCCCCCGTCATCACCAGCATGGATTTATGTCATACCAGCATAAAATGCTTTATAGTGACAGGTCACAGATTAAAATCGGGAGGGGCGTGCTTGCATGCTTGACTGTTAACACACATATTCTCATCCTATGGATCACCTCCTGAGCCCCCCCCCCCACATTCCTTTCCCTCATGCTAAACATTGCTAATGGCTCTTCTTTGCCAGCCTTTTTTGTTTTCTTGGCAATTGCTGCCCCCACAATGATGTAAAAGCAAAGTCCCTATGTCTGTGCGTTCATTCGCTGGTTAAAAATACCATAATATGCTAGTGCAAAAGAGTGTGTCAGCTACAGTGTGTGTAATGACAAGCTGGCAAAGCTGTACACCACAAAAGAGACTTAGTGGTTCTCAAGTGTGTGTAATAACAACAACAACAACAATAACAATAACAATAAATAAATAAATAGAATAGAATAAAAATTGTTTACCTCTTGGATGTCTGACAGGAGGGCGTTCCACAGGCTGGGTGCCACCACAAAGATGTCTTTCTGCCTGGTTCCCTGCAACTTCACTTCTCGCAAAGAGGGAACCACGAGAACGCCCTTGGAGCTGGATCTCAGTGGGACAAACCCAGAATTTGTTGCCTCTATCCGTCATTGGCTCTGGCTCTACTACTTCCATCTACCCTGCCTTCCACCCTATTAGTCTCAATGGGCACCAGCCACCACTGACCACAACCCTGTTTGGTACAATCATTCACCATGCAGATTAGATGGCCCACTTGTAAGCCTACATTTGTCAGTGAGCGTTAAGGCAATTAAATGTTCAACATCAGCTTTTCAAATTCAACATTTTAGGCAATACCCACTAACTAAAATCCATCAATCTGACAGCATCGATAACTGGGAATGTTTAGAACATTCAAATTATGAGAATCTGAATTCGTTCTGGGTTTGTATTAGGTTTGCATATTCATATGTAGCCAAGCAAACTTGCTAAATAAATCAACCAATCAATAGAAACCCGCTGTGATCATACCATCCCTCTGCAAATTCATTGCAGATCTCGTCCATCAACTATGTGGTTCCCTTTTCTAAGATTTTCTTATTTCTTATTTCTTATTGCTGTGTCTGTAATTGGCATGCTGAGAGCCTGCAAGTTGTGAAACCATAAAATATTGCAGACATTGCAACAGAAGAAAAAATAAGTCAGACCCTGGATGGCGCCTGGCTCTATCTTGCTCCAGATTTATCTGCCCCTCCTCCACACCCCAGTTACCTACTCCAGTTGAAGCTTTTGTCAAATTGTTAAGGAATAAAAAAATGGTTTGGGAGACTGTGATATGTGTCAGTTTTGTTTCCAGATTTAGAGACAGAAAATTCAAATGTACTATTTTCCTGCAAGCTCAATAAAAATGTTTTTCTATTTGTTTTATTGTTGTTTATAATCATTTTATTGCACACTACACTGAAAATCTGAATCAGGTTATATATACATATGTTCCTGCTGTACCTTTATGCTGCACTTCCACATACATACAGGTAAAGAAAGGTCCATTAGGTTGGCAGGAGCAGGGACCAAGCAACGGGAGCTCACCCAGTTGCAGGGATTTGAACCACTGACCTTCTGATCGGCAAGCCCTAGGCTCTGTGGTTTAGTCCACAGGACCACCCGTGTCTCACTTCCACATACATACATACATACATAATTTCAGTGCTTTTTTCCTTTAAAAAATGTTTAGGGGTACTCTCATTTTGACTCAAGAAAATCACCATTTTATAGTTCAATTCGGGGAAAATACAGTAAATGTACAAAATTCACAAAATGTTTAGGGGTATGTCTACCCCTGTGTCCCCCCCCCCCGAAAAAAGAACTGCATAATTTTATTTGTATGCCACCTTTCCACAGTTCAAACCATGCTCAAGGCAGCTTACAACATGAAAATACTTAACTACAACATAACAATAGTAGTCATAAACAATAAATGAAATATTTAGAAATACACAACCAAACTGAACAATTTCAACATAAATCACAAGAACTAAAATACAGAAAACCAACAGCAACAACCTCCCGATGAGAAACCTCCAAACAACACCCCACACGTCTAAGCACACCAGAGATGTAGCCCATCAAGGGGGCTTACTTCTGAGTTAGCATGTACAGTTAGCATTGTGCTGAAGTGGGGATTTTGGATGGCCCTGCTTTTCATGCCCTTGTAATGCTGTGACAACAAGCGGTCTAAGCGCTGCAAATACACCCTGAGCTAAAGAAGTGCTGGCCTTGAAGACTGGGTGGGTGGGAGAGAGATTTTTTTTAAAAAAAATCAACTAGGACTGTACACACAGGCCTAATTTTGGATTCTTTGCCAGACCAGCCTCTGTGATAAATCTTTAACCATTTTCCTGCTGGTATTTGATTGGGGAAGCAGCATTCAGCAATTACCTGGGGGAGCAGCTAAGTAGGAACAGCCTGTTCTTTGGTAGAAAGCAACTTCTGGGGCTCTCTTTTAATAACAACAACAACCAACAACAACTGAGCAATGTTGAATAAATTGCAAGGCATTTATAAATGGAGGGAATTTAAAAATGCAAACAAACAGGGAAATCACTGTCTCCAATGTAAGAACAGAAGAAGAGCCCTGCTGCGTCAGACTGAAGGTCTGTCACGTCCACCATCCTGTACTCACAGTGGCCAACCAGATACCTGTGAGAGGCCTCAAGTACTACCTGAGCACAAGAGCATCCTCCTTCCCTGTGGTTTCCAGCAACTGGTATTCAGATACATACATCCTCTGACAGCCGAGGTAGAACAGAGCTACTGAACTGAACATAGTCCTGTTATCAGAAAATGAGGTGGACCACTTAGTCCAATGATTTTGGGTGCATTGGGCTTGAGCCTAAGTTCCAGCCAGGCACTAAGACAAGCAACATGGCTGAAAATTGCACTATAGTTCTCTACCAATTAGGGATCTTAGAACAGGCAAATATAGTGACCAGCTGCAACAGAGGACAAACATCCAGCACTTTTAATACTTAAAGGGAATTTCACATTGTCATTTGAGCTGCTGAAATTCCCTATTCTACAAAACTACAAAGGCTGTAAGAGCCTTTTCCTCTGTTGCAGCTGAGCACTCTGTGAACAAAACTGTTTTTGGGGTGGACATTTGCCCACATGCACTGCACCCCCTCTCATGGTGGCTACTCTTGTTTCTGAAGTGGTCACTGCCAGCACCGTTAAATGTCTGCATATCAATAAACCCGGGCAAGATCCTAAGGTCAGGTTGGGAGCCGGAGGCCTTGCAGATATTGGACAGCAGCTCCCACAAGTTGCAGCCCCACACAGCCAGTGGCAATAGGAGCTGTATTCTAGCAACATCTGAAGGCCCAGAAGTTCCCCACTTCTCACTTAAGGTTTTACATTTATATTGTACTCGGTGACATTCTCACACAGACTGTTTCATGAACCCATCCCTTTACAGTGCCACCAAGCCACAGGCATGAGGCAAGTCTGACTTACGGAGGCTATGGCTTCTGACATTTGACATTGCCCTGGCTGGTCCTCCTGCAAGAGAAGTGTATGTGAGAGAGTTCAGACCAGGACATTTTGTCTTCCTGTTATTTCTGTTGCTGTGCTAGCTAACCCCTGATGACCCCAGGATACCAAATGCTAAATTCAGAACTTGGCATGAAGCCAAGGAATCAGCACAAGAACTTGAACCCGACTGCTTTATCCTGTGCTCTTTTTGAGACCCAATGTGAATAGTAGATGGAAAACCCATGTCCAGTTTAGCCCATCACAGCCTCTTTCCACAACTTCCCCCATAAAGATGTTGGGCAAACCTCTGTTGCTGTTTGTTGGCTCATTCCATTCTTTTTATGGTGTGCCACTTTGTATAGGACCATGCATGGACAATACCACCATAGCCACCTAGCATTGTCAACCAGTGATGTTTTACTGGTCCACCCAAGAATGAAGTCAGCAACCATTATTATGAAACTGAACTTGGATTAAACAGGCCTTCAATAGAAGCCTATCCTCTGTAATATAGGACATGTGGCTGTCCTACTGTATAATCCACCAGTTCTGCTCAGGATTCCACTGTTCCGACTGCACCTCATCTAGTTCTCCACAAAATACTCTCAGCATTAAAAAATTATAATCAGAAATTGAGAGCTGGATGGACAAACTGAAGAGAAGTGATTTGATTGTCCAATTGTTAAGTCATCCCTGAGGGCAATATTAACAGATGGTGGGGTTGTATTAAACTCTGCTTCTATTGACTAAGTATTAGGTATATTCCTATGACCATTTTTGAGGATCTGCAATTTTCAGTCTTGATAACCAGCTAAAGGTTGAGGTCACGAAACCAACAGGTGGGGGAGGGGCGTGCTGTTGTCTACCACACTGTGAAGTCATGGACAGTCTCCTGATCACCACCCAACTCAAAGCTTGAGAGAAGATCTGGAATTTATCCACTTCCAAGGCACTCAGAGCACTGCAAAAGCACAATGTGACACACAGATGAACCTCAGCCCCCTTGCTCTCTGAGCTTCGAAGTTGGAGAAGCAGCCTTCTCCAACATGGTGCCCTTCAGATGTTGTCAGACTGCAGCTCCCATCAGCCACAGCAAGTCTGGCCAATGGTGATTATGATGGCAGCTACATCTGGAGGGCCACAGGTTTCCATGCTCTGCTTCCTTCAAGGTCTCCATGACCTTGGCATCAGGGGTGTTACTTGCATTAGCAGGTGCTGCTGAGACCTTGGCATACAAGAGGAAGAAAATCTATCTCTTGTCTCTGATGAAATAAAGTAAGGGTCATGGGGTTGGGGAAGCATGCAAGCCAGAGAGGATGAAGACTGGCTTTATATGGCTCTGCTCACCTACCAGCTGGATAAAGAGGAGACATAACTGTAGATTGCCCTGGAGACTGAAAGTCAGGTCAGACTGATTAAGTCACTTAACTGCTAACTTGTTTGTGAGTATAAACAGCTAGGACAGAAGGGATGTGGAAGGCAAAGGATAGCAAATCACTGGTGAATTAAGTGAATTTGTGTAGTGTACAAGAGCAATCATATATCTGCCCTTGTTTTTATCTGGGGTGTATGATTGCATGTACGGTATGTGAAATAAAGTCAGAGGTCAGCCTACATAGTTTCTCAAAGAGTAGTTGTCATATTAAAACGGTGGTGTGTCTTCACCGGTACATGCAGAAATTGGAATTCTGGCCAATTTATGAACTTGTTGACATGTATTGGAGGATTGCCATGCCCACCCCACTGTGGAGGTACATACCAATTTGCTTATGTGAAACCTCAGCATGAATTCAAATAGCAATGTGGGCTAGAGACATTCTGCTTTTGACCCACATTTCTGCATATGGGGAAATTTTTGAAGGTGCAGTGCACGTATTGTCGTAGTGCTACCTGACAGATTAAAGCATAGCTAAATTAGGCCTTAGGGACGCGGGTGGCGCTATGGGTTAAACCACTTTGCCGCTTGGGCTTGCCAATCGAAATGTTCACGGTTCGAATCCTTGCAACAGGGTGAGCTCCAGTTCTTCGGTCGCAGCTCCTGCCAACCTAGCAGTTCAAAAGCATGTCAAAGTGCAAGTAGATAAATAGGTACCACCATGGGAAGGTAAATGGCATTTCCGTGTGCTGCTCTAGTTTTGACAGAAGTGGCTTAGTCATGCTGGCCACATGACCCAGAAAAACTGTCAGCAGAAGTGGACAAACACCAGCTCCCTCGGCCTGTAAAGTGAGATGAGCGCCGCAACCCCAGAGTCGTTTGTGACTGGACTTACTGGTAATTGTCAGGGGTCCCTTTACCTTTAAGTTAGGACTTGCATCATACCACTAACTCCAGCACTGCCCTGCAAAGGACAAAACTAGAGAGAAACAGCAATATATTCTTACAGCCACACACCTCCCCTGTTTACAACTGAAGCCTGGGACAATTTGTGTGAAAGGGTAGGTTCTTACCTCACTTTGCTCTGTTATTTGAAGCATTTTCCACTTGGTGCAGCTCACATCTGATATTGGAGAAGTGCTCAGAAATGAAAAGTGCCTGTATCAATGGAGTGAGGAACAACTGTTCCTCACAGAACAGAACCCATGGAACAGAAACAGGTAGCCTAACATGGTGTGACACACTATTGGTTCTTCAGGGATTAAAGTGGGGACATGAAAGAGAAGCCGAGTTCACTAAAAGAGCTACTGTCTCCTGAGAGGAAGCCCCTTCAGTTTATACTTCAAGATGGCTGCTGGTCTTTCCTACAAAACTTGAGCGGAGAGGTAAGCGTGCTACTAGAGGGCTACTTGGGCTTGCTTTCCTTCCCCACCATTGTGCTCTTTTATTAATCGTACAAACTGTAAAATGTGGGTACTGCCATGGTCTTATTGGCTTGAATCAAGAGTTGGCCTTGTTATTTCAAGTCTTGCTGAGTGAGAATTTGCAAAGCCTGCAGCTATTCAGGCCTCAGAATTACAGGAAACAAAAAAGAGAGGGAGGAAACTTTGGAGAAAACTGCACACAACGAGCCTTGCTGCCCTTTTGACTCCAATCAAGCCAGGTTATGCAAGCCCAATAGCTTCCCTCTTTCCGTCTTTCTCCATCAACCCTATTCTGCCCAAAGCCCTGAGCCATGCCAATCTATTGTTATTGTTTTGTTTGTTTGTTTTTAAGTCATGCGGGATGCTCTGAGACTTCAGACCTGAGGCCTCTCTTCCCTTGAGAAAATGTACAGCAGAGGCGCCACTCTGATAATTTGCACCACAATTTCTTAACTTGGAACCTGTGGTTTATCTTTTAATTGCCGAAAAACAGACTAATAAAGCACGGCTCATTAAATGTCCCAGTATTGTGAGATAGTACAGCTAGGTCCCCCTGTTAAGTCTTTTCAGGGAAGTTTTTAAAAAAGAAAGACACCGTCGTATTTAAAAGTTTACAAGACATGTGACGCTATCTGGTTTTGCATAAGGACTTTTTGGGTCCCTGAAATATAAACAAAGCAATTAAAGGGGCCTACAGAGAATGGCATTGTTCTGAGACGTGGGTTACTAGGAGCCATTAACTGTTTCTCCAAAACTCAACCTTTGGAGTAAAGGAGACACTCTTGTTGGACGTGGCTGAAGTTCTGCATAACAAGAGATGTAACTAAGTGAGCACAACTCACCCTTCCCAGCATGCACTGCGTTTTACAGGAAATCGAGAAGAGACTTTAGTGTGTGTGCTTTGTGTGTGTTTGCTTTTTTGAGTACACCAATTTGGAAGGGAGAAAGAGGGTATCTCAGTCATTTCTGGAAAGCTGTCATCTGGCACTACTCTGGCAGTTTAAAAGTAATTATTATCACAAGTAGAGATTATTTACTATGTTGCTAATTGCTTGGAGTGCCTATGGCAGAAATGTGCCTCATAAATGTTCAAAGTACATTATCACCAACTAATTAATTAATGCCAAATCATACCTTACGTGGAACCGTGGTACAACAAACAACAGCAGAGGTAGAGAGAAATCTTGATTAACTGATTATTTTATATGACGAAATACCTTTTCATATATCTAGACACTAATATATATGTTAACTCCATGGGCTCATTTCTGTGGGTCAGTGGGGAGGCTTAGAGTTGGCTGGGAAACATGTGGGAAACCCATGGCCTGCAACAGAGAGCTTCTCCACACTTAGCCTTTGCCCTGCTCTTCCCGGGTACAGGTTTGTGCTTAACACTTAGTCTGAGTGTTATTGTTGGGTTCTTTGCCCCAAGGTTTTTCCATGAAAACCTGCTCTTTTAAGCTGAAATGAAGCAAATGTCCATTCAGGTTTTCCACTGACTGCCATTTGCTCTGATTGAGCTTTAAAGAGCAGGTTTCCACCGGGAAAGCTCCAGAGCGAAAACAAGGCTGCTCAGACACGGAGCTTTAAACTACAGACTGTGCCTGGGAAGAGAGGAGGAAAGGGGAGTGTGGATAAGCCCTAAGCTTCTGCTTGCTCCTCCTGTCCCACAGGTACTTTACTTGGCAGCTGCTTATGCAGAGGGCTGACTGCTAAAGGGCTCTCAGCCAGCGGATCATCACCAAAACTGAGCGGTTTTCCTCTTCTACAAACAATGCCAGAACACCTGCAGCTGTTGATAGCACACAAAAAGATCACCGCCACTCGGCTGACAACTTGGCAGTGGGTAGCTATCACGTCGCCAGCTCAAACCACAGCAGCATCAGTGAAACTCAGAAGGTTCACAAAAAGCTGTAGCTGCATCAGAATCAAATAGACTTGAGAAAAAGTTCTCACTGTAAGAAACATCTTAATGAGAAGGGGGCTGGCCAGATGGTTTGTGTAGATTAGTTCTACTAGGATTTGTCTTAAATAAATAAAAAAGTTGTTCTTAGGGCATTGGTGTTCTGTTTTTTATTTGATTGACTGGTTGGGTTGCCCCCGTGAGGTGGTGAACATCCGCTGTCTGGGTTGCAGCTCTTGATTCCCCACAGGGTGAGAGTCTGTTGGTGGGCAAAGGCTTAATCTCCCTTGATGAAAGATGAGAAGAGGGACATTGCATTGCCCCAGCTGAGAGATGCATGGGATTTTTGGGGGAGGGGTGCTTTTCAGTTATTGTTGGGTTATTATTCAGTGGACATATCTTTCTGTACATGATTATTGTTTGGTGAATGAGTGTTTAAAACACATTAGGTATGTGGGTAGCTTCCACAGCTCCTCTCAACACTTCAGGCCCTGAGACCTGTGGATATAGGGCAGTATATAATTAATAATAATAATAATAATTTTTAAGCAGCCATCTATGAGGTGTTTTATCCATCAGTGAGTTTTGCTTAACCTTTTATGGTAAGCAATATTTGCAGTCTCTCATATTTTATCAGTCGAATGCCCCAGCTATTGAAGCTTCTACATCCTTACATATGTACAGACACAAACACCCTGTGTGATATCCACCCTGCATAATTATGTTTTCTCATTCTGAATGTTTCCACTGAGGGTTCAGGCATGAGAAGTAGAATCAGAGTTACGAACGTTACAATGCTTTGAATAAGGAAACTAATATTTTCCTCACATAGCATTTGCCCAAGGGACCCACTTCATCA
The DNA here is from genome assembly GCF_964234715.1 of Podarcis melisellensis. Classification (NCBI taxonomy): domain Eukaryota; kingdom Metazoa; phylum Chordata; class Lepidosauria; order Squamata; family Lacertidae; genus Podarcis; species Podarcis melisellensis. Next base: position 86,382,638 of record NC_138528.1, read on the forward strand.
GCACTAGAAGCAGATTTTATTATATTGCAATGTCCTGTATTGGGAGGAGGGCAAGGAGGAAATCTCACAATTTTTTATATTAACCAAATATTCCTGCAATGTGGTTTTCATTTTTTGTTAATTTTAACTCTTGGAAGCATCTCGCTGGTATGTGAAGGCTTTTACAGCAACACAGCTTAGTGAATTTTTAATATACGATGCTTTTTGTCAGGGTTTTATATAATAGAAAAGATGCAGAGATATGTGGCACTTCCAAGTTTGCTGTACATATATAGGGATGGATTCAACTAAATAGGTGCACCAGTGTGAGCCAGCACAGTGAGTCCCACTAGTGAGATGGGTCTTCCCCCCCATGCCCCCCCTCAATTAGCTCTGAAGGTTCTGGAAAATCTTAAGAACAGGATGCAGGGGGAGAAGAGGGGAGATTGTTCCATTGGGCAAACGGAAATGCTTGTGCTGACAGAATTATTAGAAGAGCACAACACTGAATTTTCTCCCTGTATCAGAGAACCGAAGAATTTCATGGATTGAAAGAAGTTCCTCCGTATTTTCACATTTTAGTTTCTTGATAGCATAAGCACCGGCTGCAGGAGGCCAGGACTCTTTGGGAACCTCCGTCTTCTTTCTTTCTTTCTTTTTCTTTCTTTCTTTCTTTCTTTCTTTCTTTCTTTCTTTCTTTCTTTCTTTCTGGCCGAGAGGCCCTCATGGTTGATGCAGAACCCTGAGCTGGGCACGGAGTGACCTCTGGATGTTGCACGACGTCACATGCATGATGTCAGGATGTCGCGTCAGGCCCCCTCAATGTTCTTTGGAAGATGCTGCCTCTGCTTGATTGTACACTCACTTGATGCACAAGTTTGAGTAATCTGAGGCAAGTGTACGGCAAGAGGGATCGGAGGCTGTGTTGAATAAAGGTCTTGCCACCTTCTGCAAGAGCAACATACTCAACAGAATCCTAGTTTGGACCAAACATTTGGAAATGGTCTGTATTCTGCAACTCTTGTAATTATAATAATAATCCAGCATCAGGTCCTAAAAGTGTTGCTTGCTAAGCACATGCACCAACTGCCCCTGTTTTCTGGCTGTCCCAATAGCAGCAGAAACTAATCTGTTTATGCACACAGGTCTCTCCTCCTCCAGATGTCTACCAAGAAGATGTGTCACAACCAACTGTCCAAAAACTATTACAAAATGGGACAGGATGCACCTCAGTTCACCACATGGACTATGTAGTTTTATCCGCACTTCCACCATGGGCCAAGCTGTAACTACATCAGATGAGGTGTACAAGCCCTGAAGGCAGACCTGCATACCTTGTTACCCACCACTAGCTATATCTGGAAGTCCGCCATGGGCGTGACAAACCTCCGGCTTATGTAGTGAAGAAACAGAAGGATTGCCAAGCAACTGACAGACCACAATAGATGGTTCATGGCCTGGGTCTGGGTTTAGTCAGCCACAAGGTGTGTAAACTTACTCTGAGGCATAATACAAGTCTCTGTGTAAAGATTCCAAAGTGGAAAACAGTATGATTGGGGCAAATTGGGGCATTGGAAAGGGAGGGGATTAATGTGTTCTCTGAAAAGGCATTAAATTAAGCCAGTTGGAATCCCTTGAAATGCCCACATGGCTTAAATATAAGGACAAAGCCACTAACATTGGTTTTCTGTCAGGCCAAAAACAAGGTGGCCAGGTGTCCTGTTTTGCAGAGGACAGAGGAGGGCTTATAGAGGATAGTCCAATATTTGAAGGGCCATCAGAGAACAATCCTCTATTTGAAGGAGTCCTCTTTGAAGAGTGTCCTTCAAAGTCAGATTTAAAGAGAAATAGACTTAAGCAAAGAGAAGTGGTGGGCCTTGAAGTTTCCCATCAACATTTCACACCTGGACAGCAGACTAAGCAGGTACAAATGTATTACCTGGCCACTGTCTTCTCCACTATGGTGAGATGAATTGTGTTGCTAGTTAAATTATAGTACTCATTTTTATATTTGAATTTATCCATATAAATAAGCCTGTACACGGTTTTATGCAAATCAGTACCCTCTTTTGTCTTTTTTTGGGGAGGGGTGACATAGGCTGAAATCTGTTGTTGTTAGCAAAGAAATAGAGGCATAGATTTACTGAGATGAAACAAGGAGAAGAGGTCAAGACCTCAGGCTTAGAAGGACAGAAAGAGCAGGGTAAGCAATTCATATAAATACATTCATCTGGAGAAAAGAAAGCCTGTATTGGTGGAGACTGCCAAGCTGGTCATGAGCCTAAAATATCAGAGCCTGCGCTGCAGTTCAGCATCTTGTAAAGAAGATGACAAGACCTTGTTTTAAACTCTACGATGCTCCGAAGCGTGGGAATGTGCAGGGGGAAGTTCACAGTGATAAAGAAACAGGCAGGAGTTTGAACTGTCCTCCCAAGTCAGTTTGCCAACACACATTGCAGAGCAAACCCTTTTACGACCGCCTCCTCCGAACAGGTTTTGATCATGTTAATAAAGAGCCTTCTGCATAGGTCAAGGACAGGAGAGAGGATAATATCAAACGGGAACCATTCCCAGGGGATTCAATTACAAAGTTGCACCAGCAGCTTCCTGGAATCATCTTGGCAAGGCTTCTGGGAAAGACAACACCCCACCCTAGCAGCCCCAATAACCAAAGAACAGGCATGAAGTGGGGGAGGGGAGGAGGAGAGGTTGGTTACTGTGTTTGGCGCAAAGCACAGTAAATAGGACTCTTGGAGATACACGAAATGTGCCAGTTCCCTGCTCTTCCCAAATCTCCCCTCCCTGCCCTCCCGATCCCCTGCATGAGCCAAGGAATGGAGGCAGGAGCCAAAACCAGATCGGTTCCAGTAAACAGGCTGCTGCTTCCATAACTTTGGGAATAAGCAAAGCCACTGTTAAGGGCAAGTTTCCAACCAGAGGCAAGAAGCTGTTGACTGAGCAGTGGAGCAGGCTGAGCAGGGAAGCAGTCACGAGCGATTCTAGTTCAAGGAGGCAAATATCTGGTGTGATTGCAATAGTGGCGGGATCAAGCAATCCTTCGTCCCACCCGCCCCACTCTTTGACAGAACCCCACCTTCTGTTTCTGCCTAGCTCAGAGTCATGTCTAATACCTCAGTCCACCCCTTAACAATGAACCACCTGTTGGTTGGTGTCATTGCTACCAACACTCACAACATTCTTCCCTGTCCCCTTTCCACCCAATGAACTCTATATCACATGGCTTCTTTGGGACTACAGTGGTACCTCGGGTTACATACGCTTCAGGTTACAGACTCCGCTAACCCATAAATAGTGCTTCAGGTTAAGAACTTTGCTTCAGGATGAGAACAGAAATTGGGCTCCGGCGGTGCGGCGGCAGCAGGAGGCCCCATTAGCTAAAGTGGTGCTTCAGGTTAAGAACAGTTTCAGGTTAAGTACGGACCTCCGGAACGAATTAAGTACTTAACCCGAGGTACCACTGTATTCTGTTGATACAATGTCAATGGTGCCCACCTCTTCCACTTCCCACTGTGCTTCATCTCCAACTTGCTTCTGCCAGATAAATGGCAATGATGCTGGTTTCAGGAAGGTGGCTTCATGGTCCTGACTCACCACACAAGGCCACTAATGCACATCTGTCCACAACAGTTTACCCATCCTATGCCTTGGGGTTTCTTTTGCTTCTGCCATTAACAACTATTTTCTGATTTTCTCCCCACTACCCCAGTCACCTTCTCTGCATCCTTTAAACGGTTCCAAACCTTTGCAGCCTCCTCGCCCACAGTTCAGCCATCATTACAGGTTGGATAGCTTTAACACTTGTTGTTCTTGGGTCTTTCCAATTCTACATGTTGCCTTTGGAATTGTTCCAGAGTTAGAAACAACATTGGCAGCTGCTGGGAGCTTTCTGTATTTATGCTACAAGTTAGCATCCCCAAGATATCCTTCCTATGCCCATATCCTCTTGCCCAATAATTCTATCCCCTCATCCCCATGTTTGCCTAGAGTTGAGGTAGGCCCCTTCCAGCAGCTGTTCAAATGACTTCTGTTTTGCTAAAGCAAGCTTACAAAGCTAGAAATTCTGATTTAGTGCTGTTTGTCTGTTTTTATTTGGTAGCTCTGTGAGGTCTGGCCTCTTGTGTGTGCCCACCGTTGCTTCTGCTGTGATAACGCAGGCTTCCTGTGTGCTGTTGGCTATGTGACTCTTGATCACCCACAGAATTATAAAAATAGAAGGAAGATCTCCAGAAGGCACCTAGTGAGAGGCAAAGGATAACATATCTCAGGGAATCCGAAGGTAGATTTTAAGCCCAAAATGGATGTGATCTTGCAGAAGAGGAGGAGGAGGAGGAGGAGGAGGAGGAGGAGGAGTTTGGATTTGATATCCCGCTTTATCACTACCCGAAGGAGTCTCAAAGCAGCTAACATTCTCCTTTCCCTTCCTCCCCCACAACAAACACTCTGTGAGGTGAGTGGGGCTGAGAGACTTCAGAGAAGTGTGACTAATCCAAGGTCACCCAGCAGCTGCATGTGGAGGAGCAGGGACGCAAACCCGGTTCCCCAGATAACGAGTCTACTGCTCTTAACCACTACACCACACTGGCTCTAAAAATTGGCAACAATGGAAGTGGGGCTTTTCTGCCACTGGTGGAGGCAGTGGGTCATCCATGGGCATGCTGCCTGGGGGGCTTCCGCTATCTGAGGCAGCAAACTCACCCTGTCTAATGGCTGGGCCAGCTCTACTTCAAAGAATCATTCAATCCTTCCCCTGTTGTTTTTACTCTTTTTGCCTCTTCAAGAGTGAGAGGAACTGCCTGATAGATGCCAATGATCTAAAAGGTAAAAGGTAAAGGACTCCTGGCAGTTAAGTCCAGTCAAAGGTGACTATGGGGTGTGGTGCTCATCTCACTTTTCAGGCCGAGGGAGACAGTGTTTGTCTACAGACAGCTTGCCGGGAAATGTGACCAGCATGACTAAACCACTAACAGCACACAGAGGACTGTGATGAATGCCAGAGAGCACAGAAATGCCATTTACCTTCCCGCTGCAGTGATACCTATTTATCTACTTGCACTGGTATGCTTTTCCAAACTGCTAGGTAGGCAGAAGCTAGGACAAAGCAATGGGAGCTCACCCCGTTACGCAGATTCGAACCGCCGACCTTCCAATCAGCAAGCCAAAGAGGCTCAGTGGTTTAGACTACAGTGCCACCCACTTCCCTACCAGTGATCTACGCAGGTTGGATCCGATTGGAGGCTTCTGGGTGCGAGCAGAGACTGGTGATATAAATGTCATGCAGTTTTTCCTAGAAGCCTTGAGAAAAGAACATGCTGCACAAGAAGAGAAGCTTCTAGAATCCATTTGATTTCATCCCCAGCTAATTTCCCCCTCTCCTGTCACAGGGAAACCCCACCAGCAGAAATTTAGAAGAAAATTGGTTTGCAGAATCACTGTTCTTGGGTGGTCAGATGCACTCTGAACAGGAAAGCAAAATAAATAAATAAAAATCTATTGACTGACCCTCCTTAAAAGCATGAAACAAAGAAACAAAAAGTGCCCTGGGACTGGGAGAATATGCTGAACACAACACAGTTCTAGTAAACACCAGATAAAGTGTTATCATGCAGAACACAATGACAGTAGTCTATGATTTACAGCGTCTCCCTCAAGATAGCCTTGACCACGAGACTTCTCCTAGCCACAGCCCCTCTTTGTCTCAAAATGTTCTTTACGATGTCCACATCAGCCAAGCAGTGGCAAACACTGGAGAATCATGCATCTCGAGGCATAATAATTAATACAGAATGTAAAAGCCTTTTTGATAATTTACATAGGATATTCTGTCTGCAAGATGTGCAGCCTGATCAGATGATGTTTACTTGGAGATAATAAATCTTACTGCATGTTAGTTACTTATTGAAATTCTTCAGCTAGCCTCTCAAGAGTGTTGACAAAGGGCTCATCCACACTTCTGCTTGTCCTATGTCTAGAAAGCATGGGGTCTAAGCTGTTTCACACTTGACCTGAGTTTTCCAGGCACAGGTCTGAGCAATTTTCCCCCTGCCCTGCTCCATTCCCAGGGAAGCCCCACTCTTTAGAGCAAAAGTAAATCCTAAGAAAACCTGAATTGCCTTTTGCACCGATTGAGCACTAAAGAATGCGTTTCCCCAAGGGAAAGGAGTGGAGCAAGGGGAATTGTGAATAAGCCCAAAGAGATGTTGTGCTTTCATCACTTTCAGCTGATGCTTCAGACTGACATGTGAATTATAGTCTAAATAAATTATTGGATGGAACTAAATGACATATTTATTCTGGCTGATTAATCAATCCAGAACATTTTATATTGAGTATGAGGCACTAGTTGCCCTGGAGCTTTCAATCCCACATGCACTATCTGTGGCTCTACAGATGCTGTTGGACTACAGCTTCCATCATCTCCATATATTGGCTATACTGGCTCCAGCAGATGAGAGTTGGAGGACCATAGGTTCCCAATTCCTGATCTAGTGTATGGTTCAGAGGACCCTTAACTATATATTTCCATTTGTAAAAAAAAATTAAATGCATCTTTTTATTTCCTATGCTGATTGATTTCATTTTCTTGTTTTATAAGCAGTTTAACGTTCACTCTAACTGCAAGGATGCAGTCTTGATACATAATGCAAACAAACTGCAAATCAGCTGTTAGATCTCCATATAGAAAATCTTAAAAGTTTGCATGTAGGATGCTTTTTAAATGGGGTGGGGGGGGAGATACCAGAGATTATATGGGTGAGTTCTTGGCCAGAGTGTAAGTCTTCATTCTACACACTTCCTGTCCTTCCTTGGACACCCCTATCCCTATAACAGATCCCTTTCAGATGTTGCTGGACTACAACTCCCACAATCCCTGAGTATTGACCACATTGACCAGGTCGGATGAGAGCTGCAACCCATCACCATCATAGATGAGAGACCCCCTGCCCAATAGTATTCCAGTATCCCATAAGTGCCTTTCCGCCTTGCCACAAAGGAACCTTATACCCTGTAGGATTTTGTTTTTATATATAAAGCAACTGTGCAAAGTCTGCGAATTAACTCAAAGATAGTCCCTGGTTTACAACACATAGAAAATTGCTACAAATTGCAGAATTCATATTATATGGCAGCAAAATTAGAAGGCTATTAACTCGTGATTCTAGCCCAATTGAAGTAGGAACAAATAATTCATAAAGGCCAATACACTATATGATGAAAAAGAAAGTGGCTGTGGCTCAGTGGTAGAGCATTTGTCTTGCGTGCAGAAGGTCCCAGGTTCAGTTCCCAGTATCTCCAGGTAGGACTGAGAGAGGCCCGTGCCTGTAACCCTAAAGAGCCCCTGCCAGTCAGTGCAGGTGATACAGAGCTGGGTGGAATAACGGGTCTGACTCCGTATAAAGCAGCTTCCTATTCTCCTGAGACTTAAATACCACAGGTTCTCCTAAGTAAGCATTTGCTTTATTCCCTGAGTTTTATTCAGTCTTTCCGCAATAAGCTATAAGCAGGGAAAGAATTCCTTAAAAGTCAAAAGCAGTGATTTATTGTTGTCGTTAAGGAGGTCACGGCACATAAGGGAAAACTCCAAATGTTTATAATCCCTCATAGTCCCATAGCAGTAAAGTTGAAAAACGGTGCCAGAACTGGACAATGTTTGTCCAACCCCAAACGCTCCACTGGCATCCTGGGGCAGGCTGTGAAAAGCAGGCAAACATAGCAGATGATAAAATAGATGGCCCCCGTGGCTTTGCTGAACTCCAGCCACTCCATGCATCCAACATGACCAGCTCTAAAACTGTCATTTGATTCTGCCTGTTTGGTTTCACAGGCCACACTGAGACATTTTCATCGCTTCCTCCACCCCCATTTATAGAAGCAAGAGCAATAACACAGATGAGCTGGTCTCTATTTCAAAAGGGCTATAGGTGTTAAATGGATAGGTCTTGCAGGAGCCTGAGGCTTCCAAGGAGGCAACGTCCTAGTCCCTGGGTTAGGCTTGAACATAAGAAGAGCCTGCTGGATCAGGCCAATGGCCTATCTAGTCCAGCATTCTGTTCTCACAGTGGCCAACCAGATGCCTGTGGGAACCAGCAGGCAGGATTCAATCACAAGAACGCTCTCCTCTCACATGGTTTCCAGAACTGGTATTCAGAAGCATTGCTGCCTTCAAGTCTTACTTTCGTGCGACCCTGTTTTTATGTTGTGAACCACATTGTGATCATCAGATAAGGGGTGGTATACAAATCCAATAAATAAATAAATACATAATAAAAATAAAATATTGAAACAATGCAGTTCCAGCACATAAGCAAGCATGATGCAAGGACAAGAAGAATCACTGGAAGAGGAATAGTCAGGGGTTGGTGAATCAGTCTATTTCCAGTACATGTGTCCCTTTTGCATGTGTCTTCTTGTCCTGTTTCACTAGTAATCCATGAAAATTTGCATATTTATATATTTTTTAAAAAATATGCCCAAAGTACACTCCCCCCCCATAAGGTTTTTGACAAAGTTCCCCCATTATATTCTTGCAGAAAAGCTGGTATAATATGACTGGACTAGGTTTACTGCTAGGTGGATTTGTAGCTGGTTGACTGACCGAACTCAAGGAGTGTGCTCAAGAATAGTTCCTTGTCATCCTGGGGGGGGGGGAGTGACAAGTGGGGTGCTGCAGGGTTCTGTCCTGGGCCCGTTGTTGTTCAACATCTTTATCAATGACATGGATGAAGGAATTGAGGGGTTGCTCATCAAATTGAGAGGGGTAGCCAATGGTGCAGAAGACAGAATCGGGATTGTCTTAACCGATTGGGGAAGTGAATTTCAATAGGGAAAAATGTAAGATTCTACACTTAGATAGGAACAACCAGCTGCACAAATATCAGATGGGGGACACTAAATTTGCTCTGATGTGTTGAGTACATTTCAGGATGTCAGTGTGAAGTTGATAGGACATTTTCATGAAAGCCAAATATCTAAGCGGCTGTTTAGGTGGAGCAGGCTTGTTTTCTCTTGCACCAGGGGCCAGGCCCCAAACCAATGGATTCAAGCTACAAGAAGGGAGATTCCAACTAAACATCAGGAAGGACTTTCTGATAGTAAGAGCTATTTTGACAGTGGAAAGGATTTTCACAAGAGGTGGTGGACTCTCCTTCCTTGGAGGTTTTTAAGAAGAGGCCACCTGTCATGTATGATCTGTCAGCATCGCTCTTGAGCCAGTGCCACTAACTGGACTCATCCACTTCAGCCCTGACTGGGCTAGGCGAGCTGGGTAGCACTTCCAGAGACCACCTTCTGCACAGGAACAGGTCAAAGTGCTGTGGACTCACAGTTTAGAGTTGTGAGCACCGGATTCACTCCAACAAGAAGACAGTCGTCGCACAGCAGAGTATAGCAGAGCATAAATGACTTGGAGAGCAGCTCTGTAGAATATCTTCTTTATTCTATCTACAACTATAATACACAACTATATACAGAGCTAAATGAGGTCTAAGCATAAATGAACTGCACTGAGTGTCTGCAGCTGCTCTTAGCAGCAACCTTATCTATACACACAATCTCTCTCTAACACTTAGTCTCTCTCTCTCTGACACACTGACTGACTGACTCTTTGATGTGGTGCTGGAGCAGAATAAGTAGAGAGCAGAACACTGCCCCCTCCTCTCTGGAAAATCACCAGACTCATCAGGAGATTCTTGGATACGGGAGGGGTGAAATCTCATGATCTAGCTCCTGCTTTGCTGGGGGGGGGGTCCCTTCCAACTCTACAATTCTATGATTCTATGCATTTTAATACTTTTTGATCCTTGAGATTAGCAAACAATGTCACTCATCTACTAGAAAGACTGCTCCAAGCTTGTATCATTAGAACCTTCATAGCTATAGCAACGTTCTAGTGCTTTTCCACTGACCTGCAATCATAGATGGACTATAAGGGAGTGGGGAATTGCACACAGCAAGTTTCTAGCCCTCATGGTTACAGAGAAAAAAAATTCAAAATGTTCAGGTAGCATCTGTAGAAAGCACATGAGTGCATCTTCTACTAATTGAGGATAAGAAGTGGTTGGGGTTTTTTGTAAGCTTCTGTTTTTAATCCCTTCTCCTCCTGTTCTTTCTTCACATTGGCCTACGCACCCCAACCACCGTCTGCTTTACCACCTTGCCAAAATACTCTTCCCAGACTCAGCTAGTGCTTAAAGAAAGAATACATTATTAAAAGTAAATGTGTGCAATTTGGTATGAATCCTTCTGAGTGCAGGTTTTGAGGGGGAGTGCAGGATACCTCCACTACATTGAAGGGTATTATCTTGGCATTTGATCTCTCAGGTCAGATCTTGGGTATGCAATTAAGGAATTCACTTATATAAATAGCAAGATCTGCGGAGACTTCATCAGCAACTAAGAATCTTCCCCCGACCAAACTGACAGTGCAAGGAAACGTGTTCTTCTGAGTCAGAATGTGAGCACAATGAGGGAAATAAAAAACAAAAGGAACAGCAGGAAATGAGTCTGTTTGGAAATTAGAACGGCAAGTAAATTTAGATCTGTCCTTTCTCTTTCTGGCATGGTGTGTCCCAAAGTAAATCATTATGTGTTGGACAAGTTTGTAATCCAAATACAAAGGGGGGGGGGCAGAAGGCAGGGAAAGGATTGGAGTTTTATGGCGGAATCTGATGAGGGAGAAGCTAGTTTTGCTCATAATAATTTAGGACACTTGACATTCCTGGATGCTGAAAAATCCCTCATGGCTCTTGTCTTCATGGAGCAGCAAGTCAGAGTAACCCAGTGAATTCACAGGGCGTGCAATTATATATGGCACTACTCTTACCTGGCAGTAATCATAGTCAACACACATATCTTCAGACTGTGGTATTTATGATGGATCTGCTCTCGGATAGACACTTACACATTGGTATATAAGAAGAAACACATTGCCATAAAAGAGGACAAAATTTTGCATTAAAATTGCATATGCTAATCTATATATAGATGCAAATTCAGATTACTATCATTTGAGTGGAACTACAGCATATCTCACCATAGTGGGTAACACTTTGACCAGGAGACCCGTTCAGTCCACTGTTCAGATGTTGACGCTTGATGAGCAACTTCAAAGCCTTGTTATCCCATTTTAGGGATCGTTATACAGGGCTTGGACCAGACACCTCCTCAAATGGAGGTCTCCTTCAAATGGAGGTGGTCCTTGAAATAGAGGGCTGTCCTCTTGCAAGGTAAGACACATCATTTCCCTTATCTGCTTCTTGATCCTAGCCAGATTTCCAGAAGGCCCTGCCTGGAACTGAGCCTATTCCAGCTCTTCAGATGCTTTTAGTTATTTGTCTTACTAAACTGCAGCACAGCAAGGCAATGTAGCTGTTTGGGAACCAATGGTTTCAAGCTTTTATTACAGATGTTTCCAATGTGGGTGGGCCTAAAGCAGCTTGTACACACCTTGAGAAATGCTTGCAATAGGTCTCACACACCCTGAGTGCACATCTGCACTGCAACTGTCAATGGGTTTAAAACTGGGTTAACTGGAGTGGCTTTTGCCAAGAGATACCGGGGAATGTAGTTTTGCAAGATTGCTCTGTGCCTTTAACAAACAGCATTTCCTGGTAGCAACCACGTGAGAGCAATCTATAACCCATTACCTCATGCTGTCCTAGGGCATGGTCTGGAGATACATGATGCTACAATTGTGTTGAGGCTAAGCAGTTTGGACTAGATGCTATTATTGTTGTTCTTATACTTATTACAGTGGTACCTCGAGTTACATATGCTTCAGGTTACAGACTCCACTAACCCAAAAATAGTACCTCGGGTTAAGAACTTTGCTTCAGGATGAGAACAGAAATCATGCGGCGGCTCAGCAGCAGCAGCAGCGGGAGGCCCCATTAGCTAAAGTGGTGCTTCAGGTTAAGAACAGTTTCAGGTTAAGAACGGACCTCCAGAACAAATTAAGTACTTAACTCGAGGTACCACTGTACTGCTCTTTATAAGAAGGTCCCAAAGTGTGTTACAGCAATTTAAAATGCACCACTAAAAACAGTTTTATGAAATAGTGGTATGCTTTATGTGGTTGTGGGATACCTCTTGGGAACCCAATGCATGTTTTCATGGAATTAAAATGGAATATAATAAAGAAATGGATATAATAAAGAAGTGGATAAATTACCGTTCCTAAGGCTATCTCTTAGTGACCCATTTCAGAACAAGAGCACGTGATGACAGCTGGCTGAAGAAAGCAGAAAATGGACACTGCCTGAAAGCTGCATGAAGGGTGGCTTGTTTGAAAAGATGGTGGTCCCTGGATGATCATATAACCTAGCCATACTTATAGAAGATAAGATCATTCAGTGGAATCACTCCAGAGCATGTTACGCAACACTCACCGCTTGGCTGTGTTGCCTGCAAACTCGGAGAAGTTACTGGGAACACTGTAAAACTTTTCCAAGAAAGAGAAATATATATGCTATAACTCTGTTTGCAGGGTAAGATTTTCATCCCTTGCTTGAGATTATGGAAATACTATTCTACCCTCGCCCCCCTCCCCATCATGTATTTATTTTTTAAAACAAGTGAATCCATTCTCTAGCCTTTCATTTTGCCTTTTCACACTCGCTTGGGGAATAATGAGTTTATTGCCCAGTCTGAAAGGGAAAGTTTTTGGGATCCTTTTCATTAAATGCACAGTGCTACCTTCCAGGTCTGCTCTGGAAGCTTTCTTATTGCCCGCCAGAAATTTACATCTGTTTGATTAACGTTTGGGGCTTTTGTGATTTTGCTTATTCTGGTTTTACCAAAAGTTAGCTAATTTCCTTTCAAAGTATTGGCAGGTGCTGTACATTCTCTGCAATAAGTGTGAAAGGATGTCATAGATGTCCCTCCTCCTTGTGCCTTGGAAGATATTTATACTTCACAACCAGAATGCAAGATGTTGCCATTGCCCTTCATCTTTCAGCTCTCCAGAAAGAGCGTTGAGGCCAAATGTTCATCTGTCCTTCTTCTGCAGCTGAACCAGGGCCAGCACTACCATTAGGCAAAGTGAGGCAATCAGCAGAACACACACGCACCCTCTCACTCACCCCAGACATTCCTCCTAAGCTCCGTGGCTATTCCTCTCTATTGGAGATCAGAGTTGTGTCAAACAGCATGTCATGTACTCCCTAAGTTAGCAGGATCCCTTATAATGCTCTCAGGTGCCCTTAAAGATGTTCTCCCTTAGCCAACAAGGTTCCTCCTCTCCCATTTACCGTATTTCTCCTTCTATAAGACATCCCCATGTATAAGATGCCCCCTATTTTGGGGGACTTGGATTTAAGAAAATGGGGGGGGGGGAGGGCCCAGAGTATAAGACGCCCCCTAATTTTCGACATTATTTTTTAGGGGGGAAACCTAGTCTTATACACGAAAAAATATGGTATATGGACTTGACTGGTAAGAAGGTAGTGACTTCTTCCTTTAGGTTTACTGGATGTCTGTGGCTTTCAAATTCAAAATAGTGTGCTCCTCAAATTTCTGCAAACTCATGGGCTATGTGGCCGAGTGGACAAAATGTTAAACAAGGTAGTCTGTTGTTCAGACCAGCACCAATGCCCCATCTATGAAGCTCACTGAGTCACTCTGAGTGTTGGAAATTACAGATTTGAGATGGAAACATCATAATCAGAAACTGAGGCCTGGTTCAGAGAAATTTATGTCCAAGCTGTGCAGCCCTCTTTAAGAACAGAAAGAATGTCCAACTTTGCTTTCTTTGATTGGGTGGCAGTATAACCATCTGGATTGACTAAGCTTGGTATAAATTCTAGGAAATTCTGGCCTTCTGCACTTGCAAGCTTGACAGAGTATAATATGCTGGAGGTACCAGCTTACCACTTTCCTTCACAATCTCCAAGCTTATATTTGTGTGCATCTGCCCTAGGCTGGATATTGACACAGAACAAATCATATCTCTCTACCTAACATTTGCTTGCACAGAGAAATTTACATTAACACCTGATTAATGGGTAGCAATGAAGGTGATCCCTACTATAAATGATGTTGTTTTTGGTTTATTCCTATTCTAAGAAGGGGGTAATGTTCAGTGTGAAACAGAAACACTGTTTATTCTTCAGCTGACGAAGTCAATTCTATATTTATTTAACTGTTGAAAATGAGTTAGGGAAATGTTGCAATTAGGATATATATATATATATATATATATATATATATATATATATATATATATATATACCCTGCAATCCCTACACAGATCTGGCTGACACAGGCCACAAAACCACAGCTCGCCCCTATACACGAAGCCAAGCCAGAGCACAACTAAGTGCAGTACAGCCATCTTCTCAGAAAAACTCTTCACAAAGTTCAAGAGGTCAAGACACAAAGACTTTAGCAACTAATCCACACCTAATGACCCACCTAAGTGGTACTCAGGATATCACTCAAGAAATCACTCAAGATATCCCTCAAGTAATTAAGGAACAAAAGAAGAAAAGGCACACTAGCCTGGGAACTTCCTCTCTGCCCAGAACATTGGAGGCTATACACCACACCCCCTCAACAGTATTTATAGGAACTCAAACACTGAGATCCTGCTCTGTTCCAGTAACAAGAAGCCGAAAGCACCAGCCTGAAGATGACGAGTGAGACCTCGTCGAAACGTCGCCTAGACAACTTTTACACGGGAAGACACCCGAGGACACCAAAACCTGCATATATATATATATATATATATATATATATATATGGTTGTTCTTTTGAGGGGATGGGTGTGTGTGTGTGTGTGTGTGTGTGTGTGTGTGTCAAAATGCTTTGGTGGTTTGAGTAAAATGAATCTCATCTACAAAATCACTTGCTGAACTTCATGACAGGAAGGCAAAGGAACATTTCAGAAAAGTGACCCACTGGGGCTAATCTAACAGGGAACTTATGAGAGGAAACATTTTGTAAACCTGATTCCGGAAATCTGACAAACAGGAAGACCTGGAGAAATATTCAATGGGGTGATGAACTGAAGAGGAAATGTCGAAGAGAGAATGGGCTCTATACACTGTGTCGGGTAAGTGTGGGGGGGGGAGGAATAACATAGAAAATAATTAATTGTGCATTTCATTTGTCTGGGGAAGCTTCAAAAAAAAATTTATGAAAGCAGCCATACAAGTAAAATCCATCTGCTGAGAATAGCTGTGTTTCTAAAGTAAGCAGCAAAGCAGGCCTGGGGTTAGAATACTAAAGTCTAGTCTGGCTCCAAGAGACCATACAGTGCAGCAAGAATGGGCAATGTGTTGCCCACCTGATGTTGCTGTTCCCACCATCCTTGCCCTTTGGCCATGCCATCTGGTGCTGATGGGAGTCAGAGGCAAACAATATCTGGAATACCACCGGTTCCCCATCCCTGAAGTACAGGAATAATGTGGAGATTGTGGCAAGATAGGCAATAATTGAGATGCAAGCTAAAGCATAGACATGGGGAGACAGTCCAGAGCAGATTTTGCACCCACAGTCAAGGGTTCGGTGGGGGGGAATCCTTGTGACATTAAGAACAGAAGAACATAAAAATCCTACTGGATCAGGCCAAGGGCCCATCTAGCACAACATCCTGTTCTCACGGCGGCCAACCAGATGCCTGGGGGAGGCACACAAGCCAGACTTGAACACAAGAGCCCTCTCCCCACCTGGAATTCCCAGTAACTGGTATTCGGAAACATACTGTCTTGGACAGTGAAGGTACGGCATATTCATCAGGGTTGGTGGCCTTTGAAGGGACCATCAGGACATCCTTGTAATTGTGCATCATAGTTATCTGTATCATGATAGCATTGGAGTGGTTTTACACAATCCTGCTTTTAATACTGTTTGTGCCTGCAAATGTTTTGTGATGGATCTGCTTCATTTCCAAGTCAGTGCATGTTCTGTGGTTCCCTGAAGGAATCCTGTAACTTTTCATAACACAAGTTTAGAGGGTTGCTGTTTGGGTCTACTTTTGTTGCGCTCTAAGAGAAGAATAGGGACACGGGTGGTGCTGTGGTCTAAACCACAGAGCCTAGGGCTTGCTGATTGGAAGGTCGGAGGTTCAAATACCCATGACAGGGTGAGCTCCCATTGCTCGGTCCCAGCTCCTGCCAACCTAGCAGTTCAAAAGCATATCAAAGTGCAAGTAGATAAATAGGTACCACTCCAGCGGGAAAGTAAACGGCGTTTCCGTGTGCTGCTTTGGTTTCACCAGAAGCGACTTAGTCATGTTGGCCACATGACCTGGAAAAACTGTCTGTGGACAAACATCGGCTCCCTCGGCCAATAAAGTGAGATGAGCGCCGCAACCCCAGAGTTGTTTGCAACTAGACCTAACTGTCAGGGGTCCTTTACCTTTTTTAGGTTTTAAGAGAAGAATGCCTCTCCAGACAGCAGTAATACAGCAAGACTGGATAAGCATCGCAGGGCAATGAATAAAGCAGAATCTTGTGTGGTTGGTCCAGTGTGAATCCATCACTAGGCATGATTATTGCATCAATGGCAGGCTGCAGAAAACACCCACAAATAAGCCACCATTCTAGAGGGGCCCTAGGTGAGTAGAATACTGGAAAGGCTTCTCAAATGTTACATGTTTCCTTCATGGAAAGTAGTTCCATGTAGCAAAAAGCATGAAACCTCCGTGTACATTGTCACTTGCACCTATCACACATATATCTCTCTGGCTTGCTTATATAGCAGTGCTGAGAAGCCTGCAGTTGGGAAGCCATGTAGTTTGTGAATTATGGGTCCCATCCTGCAGCAAGGTGGGGAGACCAAGATCTCTAAGCAGAAACCACAAAGCCAGAACCTTAGCTCAGAGGCAGATTTAGAGCAGCACAACCGGTTTCCCCACACTGGGCACCAATCCTAGGGAGTGCCACAGGGCACCACAACTATGACATAGTGAATTGAGCAGAATGGAAGGTGAGAGGCAGGGGGCGCACTGAATTTGACCTCACACAGTACACCGCTGAAATTTGAAAGACCAAAGTCTGCCCCTGCTAAAGTTGCATGGTGCAAATGAATGGGACTGTGCAATTGGAGCGAATTTAGAGAATCTGGATACAGAGAATTTCAGCTAGCTAGAGGGCCATTCAAAGGAAACAAAGCCGATCATTGAGACTAAAAAGGCACAATATTCCAGTGTGCAGTATTAATCCAAAACACAAAATAATTGAGGGGCTCAAGTCAGCAGAAAGTGCAATGTCAAAGCCAGATAGACGTTATGCAAACCACTGCTGGACTGAACAAGAAGTACAAAGGGGCTCTGGCTTAGAGAACCTCTAGTAGTGTCTGCAATGAGAATAAAAATATCTTTTCCCCACTGCCACAAACCTGAGTACAAAACTCTCCTCTGCTCCCATAGCTGCCCTCCCAGGTTGCTCCTGGTTTCATTATAAAGACACTTGCAAATGTTACAAGGCATTTTCCCATCAACAGGAATAGAAATACTAGAAACATCTGGCGTCACAGACTTTGGGCTGACACATGCAACTCTAGCAGGAAATGGTTCTTATTAGTAATGATGACAAATCTTGTAATTAGGGGGATCAGAATTCAGCTCTCAACCATTCTTTGTGCCTCTGTGTATTCAGAGCCAAACCCTCTTGCACTGAAATTCTTAAACCATTTGTAATAAATAAAATAAAATGTACTGTGAATGTAGTGTGCCAGTTTTGCACTGGCATGTCCTGCTTTCTTCACCTGTGTGGGTGTCATTTATGGTTAGCTGCTACATTGGAAGATGTCCATAAGTCTCTGCGTTGCATCTAATGTAGTGCTGAGTAACTTGTTCTATCAGCTCAAGGATTTGCCCTTGCACAATGGGCTACTGGAGTGGTTTGGTCAAAACTCTCCACTATGACCTGTCCATCTTGGGTGGCCCTGCACGGCATAGCTCATAGCTTCTCTGAGTTATTCAAGCCCCTTCACCATGGCAATGCAGTGATACATGAAGGGGAAAATACAATGTTAAGTTCTCCTAATCATTGCAGGAAAAAAGAGATAACATCTTTTTCAGGGGATGAAGGTTCTTCCCCAGGGTGGGTGACACTAGGGTTCAGCACAACATGAAGTATATAGAGGTTTTGGAGGGGAAAGTAGCAGCTCAGAAAGGGACTCTATGGTGGGCAGTCATCCCATCTGATAGGTGACTTTGCTTGTGTACATCTACCACTTTCATTTCTGCTGGTGGATCATCTGCTACCCACCTCATCATCCTCATCCACATGGAACTCTGTGTTTGTAAATAAAAATCACATAGAATCATAGAGAATTACAGAGCTGGAAGGGACAACGGTGGTCATCTAGTCCAATCCCCCGCAGTGCAGGAATCTTTCACCCTGTGTGGGGCTCAAACCCTTGACCTTGAGATGAAGAGTCTTGTGCTCTACTGACTGAGCTATCCCATGCAAACAACCTGTCATGGGTGAGGCATTGTAATGCATGGTGTACAGGAAAGGAAGAGAAAGGGAAGGGAACATGACATATGTGCCGAGGCAATGTCTTTACTGCCCCCACACTCTAATTCCAAAATAGCACTGCAAAAGTGTGGGTGGACAGAAGGCAAAACAAGTATAATTTGAAAACTCAGAAAAGAGGAAGCCTTTAAATAAGAGATCTCTGATGTCATTCTCAGCTGATGAGCCGATAATGAGCCAGGAGGGAAACCACAAATTCCTATAGCTCCAGAATCAATAGTGGTATAAGAAGCAGAGCATCAGCCATGGTATCCTCTATTAACATGTCAATGTTACACCTTCATCAGATCCTGCCAATCTAGAATTAGCCTTTCAGGCTTATATTGGAGGTGTGATTCATATTGATCCAAGGGGATGCCTGCAAGACCATCATCTTTCAAAGGCAAGTGATTACCACCAGGATACCACTTTTCTTTCCCTCTCATAGACTGAATTTGGATTGTGTCCCCAAGGAAAGGATGACTAAAGGAAAATGTCAACAGATGTTTTGGAGCTACAAAATGAACTTAGCAGCATGTCTGTTGAAGATGCTGCTATTCTGAGGCATTCTGAGAACTGCACAGAGGGTTGGACAGGGGCTCTGTGAGAGCATGCAAGATATGTTAAATTCTGCAAATCACTTGATAATTACAGAATTCTAGTAACTGCTTAAGGGAAAGTGTTTTTGATGAAGCTGCCAGTCAGGAAGTCAGGGCTTTACCTTTGTTACAATCATGCCTGCCTGTCAGGACTCCATCCAGCACTGCACACTGAACCTGGGGGATGTCCAGCAGGAATCCTCCCTCTGAAATACCACTCATTTCTGGAGAAAGTAAGGAATTGCATAAAGATTGTGCTCATCAGCAAGGAAGCCTCAACAACCATAGGCCAGAGTGGATCAGTTATGATTCCCGGTCCCCTGGCCTATATTTAACCTGTCCAGTCAGACAGGCTGCCTTACTTGCCAACTTGAACATCTGGGAGGTAGGGCTCTGTTGTTGTTACTGCTCCTCATTCGAATTACAAACCACTTTCACCTTGTCCCACTTCAAACTGGAGAAAAACCAGGTGTGGGCCTGCCTGTCTTGCAAACTAAACATGCTCTCAAGGAATCCCTGCAAGCTGGCTATCGGAGTCTGAACCCCACACAAGAGCTGAGATCAGCTTCTGGCTGGATTTAGATCGCACAAAGGGAGTTGCTGAGTCATGGGCCTGTGTGACGACTGTCATCAGCTCGGCAGTGTTTACAATGTGCAACCACCAGCACAAAGTCTCTGAGAGGCTCTGCCCATGTCATCCATCATAGGGTGGATTTGGCTGAGTACGGTAGGTAATTAATGAAGTGATATTGATAGGAAAGTAGGGGGGAACATCTCTGGCATCCAAATGGGCCCACATATGCCAAGGAAAGTGCGAGCAGATCGCTGAAAAATTCAGTCAAATGTGTGGCTGACAGGGATGGAATCAAAGCTGCCCTGCCTTCTTCAATGCCACTTCAATGCTCTTGTGGCACAAATGATTCCGTGACTATGGTTTATGAGTTGCATAGAGTGGAGGAAACAGATTCAACCCCATCCTTCACCACTTAAGCAGCTGATGGGCAAAGACCTTTATATGAAAAATGAACTGTGAAAGCATGTATTGGACGTCAGTGCTCAAAACCATTTACCTCCTGAATGAAGCCCTATAGACATCAGTAGGAATACTCCAGAGAACATGGCTTAATTGGTAAACTGAAACATCTCATGGGCATAGCCAGGGTTTTTGTTAGGGGGCAGGACTTTGTTAGGGGGGGGCAGGACTTGTTTATAAGTTCTGAATAAGGCTAATATTATTCAGTCGAATCTCTCTCTCTCTCTTCCTCTCTCCCTCCCTTGCTCCCATGCAAAATGCTTTCTGGACTGTTTCTTGAGTTGTCTACAGACAATGCATGCTCCCAGTTCTTGATTCCTAGAGTGCCTTTTGAGGATAATGTAGTAGTTGTTTTAAGGCTAATTTGGAAATCTAAAAAGCCTGAAAAACTGAAAAGCTATCTCTGTACTGGTAGAATTCAGCATTCAAAGGGGGCAGAGGTCCAATAACCAAGTTGAAAACAGGTCCCTTTTGTGAAAATCCATGAATAGGTGGATGTTTCTACAGTCAGAACAACAAAGCAAACAAGCAAAAAGATAGAATGCCCTGATAAAGCTGAGACTATGGTTAAGATTAAAAGAGTTGTGAAACATTTGCGCAAACAAGCTGGCCGTTGTATTAGAGAGATTATGATAAGGTTACTAATTACTAACCATTTAATGATGTACTAAGCAGAGCATTAACAACCTGGAAATGGAGTTCAAATCAGGACACAACACTGTCAACCCAATCTAGCTGCTTGCTCAGGCTGAAGGCCTATCTAGTCCAGCATCCTGTTCTCACAATGGCCAATTAGATCCCTATGGGAAGACAAAGCCCACAAGCAGGACATGGGCACAACAGCACTTCCTGAATTGTGTTCTTCAGAAACGGGTATTCAGAGGTAGTACACAGCCACCATGGCTAGGGACCAATGATAGACCCTTTTAAACCTCTTTTTAAGCCATGCACTTTGGTGGCCATCAGTACCTCTAGTGGGAGTTAGTTCCACTGCTCAATTTTTTCTTGTCCATCCTGAATCTTCCAAAATTCAACTTCATTGGATGACCATGGGTTCTAGTTTTATGAGCAAGAGTGGAAAAACATCTGTGTTCACTTTTTCAACACACTGCAGCATTTTATACACCTCTAACATGTTCTCCTCTCCCATTTCCCCCCTAAACTTAAAAGCCCTAAATGTTGTAACGTTTCTCTATGTGGGAGTCAATCGTTTTAGTTGCTCTTTTGCTTTACAAGTTCCTTTTTAACCAGTCTTCCAATACAGGGGAAGCTTCCTCTTTTGAAGTGAAATGTGACCATGCTGAACCTTCTCAGCAATTCCCAGCTTATATATATGTTGAATTTGATAGCACTGTGGTCACTATTCTCAATCAGATCAGCAGCACATGCTTCTCACACAATGTTGTGGGTACCTCTTAAGATTAAATCCAGGGTTGCCTCCCGTTATAAAGCTGGGTAGCTATGTCCATAATGATCAAATCACCCACTACCCTGCCCACTGGAGGCACACGAGGATATCAGTTCATCCCCCAACAAATGATTTGCTTCTAAGGCTCATTTCCCTCTTCCTCAGAGTAGGGTTGGCCCACTCATGAGACAAGGTGAGGCGACTGCCTCAGGTGGCAGGATCTGCAGGGGCAGCAGATGCCAATGTAGATCTCTCTTCCCTTTTCCTTGATGTAGATCTTTACTCACTTCTTCTTCCCTGACAGAGAGAGAGCTGCCATTTTGAGGTTTGTCTCAGGGGCCAAAATGTCAGAGTGATGCCTCCTTCCCCAAGACCCTCGTCCTCCATGACTGTGCTCCTGTTGCAGTTTTAGATGATGCTTCAGAAGAACAAATTAACAAATAAAAGGGTAGCAATTACTCTTTCTTTGCATAGCTGCCTAAGCCGCTAGGGCTCAGATGCTTTAAGGGTTGGGATTCCCCTCTTGCTCATACAGCATTGGTCATGACTGTCTGTTGGAACCAATGAAACTAGTGGTTGTGACTAACTCAAGATTCATAACTTTCGGTGGGACAATAGCCCTCCTCAAGTGTTCTGATACTATGTTAACAAAACATGAGAGGCAGGGTTGTTAGTTTTAGGGATGTGTGGATCTGCCAGTTTTGGTTTCTCTCAGTTTCTAATTTTCCCACTCTTCACTTCTTCACATTTCCACTACAGTTTGCCAACTTTTAAAAAAAGTTATCCTGAAAATTCAGCAGCATTTTAGTGTGAAGATCTCTTATTATAACCATGTTTGTCCATAATTTGTATGCCTAATATATACATTTCTACAAACAGTTTCCCATAATAGAACACAGTTTGCATGTTATTTTTGCTAATAAATGCATTCTTCACGCACACACTTTACTTGGCTGGAGAACTGCATTGCAAAATTCTAAGTGTAAATTTAAACGATGGCTGTGTTATGGTTTGTGCATTATTTCAGAAACTGCGAGTTAGGTAAATTTGGAGATTGTGGCTTTAATTATGGCATGGATCTGTCAAAACGCCATAAAACAGCTCCACTGGGTGAGAGCAGGCACATGACTCCTAAAATCACTTACAAAGATAAGGAAAAGACTTATAAGTAACACATAAAGATGCTGCAGAAATTCCAGCCCAGGTAGGTTTAATTGGAAACGTTTTCTAACATTTCCTGACCCTGTACGCTGATGACTTGTTTGGAGAAAGATGTCAGTTCTGCTCAGTCAGTGATTACATTGCTAGGACTCCTTTGTTCCAAACTGGTCCAGTTAGTATAGCACACACCTCCTGTAGTGGTGACGGCCTTGAAGGCAAGAAAGAACAATGAGAAACGTCAGTACATTCATGGTCCTGATCCACCATTCTTTTTTTTTTCCAAAGGAAAAAAAAACAGCCCATTTTAATTTGCAGAGTCTTCTCAGTAGTGGCCTCTTCCTTATGGAACTCTCCCCCAAGATGACACTCTCAATAACAGGATTTAAGAAAGCTTTGACAACCAACCAACTTCTCATCACTTTCAACTTAGTTTATTAATCATGCTGCCATTTTGTTGGTGTTTTATTGCTGCGGAGATACCAGCAGAATTTTATTTTAATTAGTTCTATTTTTCTAGGAGAAGAGGTGCCAGAACTCAACATGAATGCCTCTCTTGTTCTCTTATAATGGCAATGGTGCCCACCTGAGAGGTACTGGTACTGAATTCCAGTGAGTTCTGATTGAACAAAAAACCCACCCCTGATTTTAATGTATTTTTGGTCTCTTACATTTTTTAAAATTTTGAAATTCCCCTGCTTGTCTTGATATGATCAGAATGCACCCTGGTCCTACATGCATTAGTTACATTTTGACTGGGCTGCTGCCGTGCATCTTATGTGGGTCTGCCTTTGAAAACCACTGGGAAACATCAGTTGGCGCAGGATGCATCTGCTGGGGCAAAGCGTTGGGATCACAGGATTTTCTGGACTGCACTGACTGCCAGTTCGTTTCTGGGTGCAATTCAAAGTGCTGGTTCTGGCCTCTGGAAAGCTTGGGACCAAGGTACTAAAAGAACCATCTCTTCCTATGTGAATGTGCCTTAAGATCATCTGCTGCACCCTTCTTGCATGTGTTGCTGCCTTCTGAGGTACATATGGTGGTGGCACAAGCGAGGGCTTTCTCTGTGGTAGCATCCCACCTAAGAGGAGTTCTGCTGGCAACAGAATATATTTCTTTTTAAATAATATCTCGGATCTGTATTTTTGCTTCATATAACTGGCTAATTGTTGGTATTGGCTCTTTTGACTCCTTGTTCCATGATGTTGCTTTTAGTCAGAAAACCATGTTTTTTATGATGACTTATTCTTATTTTTGTGTTCCTGTTTATATTTTGATAAAGCCATTTTGAATAACTTTTCTTGGAGGGGAAAAGTGGAGCATTTTTTAAAAATGTAAATCAATAAAATAAAGACGACTTTATTTTATTTCTATGCTTATCTCTTATTAGCTACGTTGGGTGGACCTAATTAAGAAAGACAGCATATAAATATATAAATAAAATAAACATCCATATTGCAATGCTCATAAAGTGATCCTTCATTCCTTCCTCCCTCCCTTCCATAACATGATCAGGAGACAGGTAACAGCAATTTTAGCAAAAATGCATGTTTTGTCACTGAAAGCTTTATAGTTTAACTACAATTTAAGTAGTTAAAGAGCATGGATGTAAGAAATCTGTATCAAGAACTTATCAAATCAAATGCTTCATTTGTAGTTGCTGGTGATTTCTTTTTATGGTCATATCTAGATTTTATTTTTACACTCAGCAACCTGATTTACCACACGTTTAAGTGAACATGTCAAAGCTGTCACCACACAACTCCTCCAGCACAATCTCAACTCAACAGACATACAGTATACTGAGGCCTGTGGTGGAATCCAAAACCTCATCCTAGTGCTCCCCTACTAATGGAGTAGAAGGGGAGGCAACTTAGATGGTGAGGAGAAGCTCCAGAACAGATTTTTATGGGCTCCAGGGGCTAGAGGAAGGAAGGGGAAATGGCAAAAATCACCACCCCTCTTTCACCATTAGTGGGTGTCTCCTAGTGAATCAAAACTATATGCCCAAGGGTACCAATTGGATAAATTGGTAGAATGGACTGTGTCACTTTGTGTTGTGGGGATGGACAGTGCCATAACCAGAAGAGGTGTATGTGCATCATTTTGTATTTACGCACTGAAATCCTGCAACCTGGGGAAGCTGAGCATGGGAAAGAGCAGCCCTTTGTACGAAGCACTCTTCTAGTCACTTCTATCACACCTCCATGTTTTGCACATCACTGTCATACAAAGCAAACATTCGAGCAATTCTTAAAGAGGTAAAATGGTGGCAAGAAACCCTCAGCTGTGCAGATCTTACATTTCCCTCTGTGTTTGGGCTCCACCAAGCCCATTGTCACCAGTGACGGGCTCTGCTAGGACCTCAGGATTTGCACAATTACGCTGTGTGCTGGTGCCAGCTGGGTCACTTTTAGACATCTAACCATCTTAGCATCCTCCAGGCCCCCAAAACATGGGTACCTTTAGCAGCAGTAGGAGTGTAGCCAAGCCCCAGAAGGCAATGCATGAGGAAGTTGCTGGGTGCCCTAGAACAGCCTCACTAAACTTGCTGCCTTCCAGATTTTGATGTTATTTCAGTGGCTACAGCTTGCATGTACCAGGTTTGTGAAGGCTGAGCTAAGGCAGCCTAGCAAGATCATGTGTGACTAACCCTGAGGAGGAGAGGGAAGCTACATTGGCTCCTGAGCAAAATGAACCATGGAACCTCCTTTAATAATGGGAATGATCAGCTTGTTTGTTTGTTTGTTTGTTTCAGTTAATAAACAAGCCGATAACACACACAAACATACACACAGATTTCACACAGAAACTTTTTTTCCAGGAGGCAACAAGGGGCTGCCCACTGCAAACCCCATAGGTGTACAGGAATGTCACAGCTAACACCCCCCCCCCAAAAAAAACTATTATGTGTCTGCATAAGACTTTAGAACAGATGTATCTGCACAAAGATAAAAAAATGTCACTGAATTTCAAGCTAGTGGGCAGAAAGAGGGTGAAGAGCTAAGCAAATTTCACTTATTCCTTGTTTCCTCCCTAAATATTTGATTCTAACCCTATGAAGGTGCATATGTCACATGTAACACATTTCTTCTTTTCAGCTGAAACACTCTACTTGCAAGGGTAGCGAACATGGTATCCTCCAGAAGTGGTTGGGCTACAGCTAGGGGCGGAGGAAGGGGTGCGGTGGGGCCGGGTCGCCCCGGGTGTCACCACTGAGGGGGGTGGCAAAATGCCGGGCGGCACTCACCGCAGGGCCTGCAAACAGTTCACCCACCGCCACCCACCTCAGCTGTAGGGGGTGAGTGGGAGGAGGCAGGCAGACTCAGAGGCCTTGTGGAGCATCCTGCCCTGGCTCGCCCCACGGTCAGCTGGCCCCGCCCATGTGAGTGGCTGGCCCCCTTCCCTGGGTGCAGGGCATGCACGCTGCCCCAGGCACCCGATCGGCTTGCTCTGCCGCTGACTACAACTCCCATCATCCCAGATCATGGGCCATGCTGACTGCAATTGATAGGGGCTGGAGGTACCAGAGGGCACATAATTGGCTTACCCTTCCTTTACTGGTTGACAGAAGACCATTTGACATAAAGTCATCTCTTGGATTGAGAGTTGGCAGAGTTCTAAAGGAATGTGCATGTCATCAACATGTTGTTCCCTTCTAGACGGATACATACTGCAGTACAGAATGTAATATAACTACTAAATTATCACCTGTTCTCTTTTTGCCTCCACGACCGCCTTTTTTTGTCCTGCCTCTCTTCCTACCACGTCCTTTCCCTTTACGGCAACCACCTTTCTTGCTGCGATGTCTGTGATATCGTCGGAATCTTGACATCTTCTCCTTTTCTTACATCTGTGTGGCAGATTTCTGCTCCGGGTGGAGCAAGATGCCTTTCTAGATCAGCTGGTGATGATCTGCTTGGAGTGTTGCATTGAAGATAAGCTTGACTTGGGCCCACAAGTCACCCATCAATTATGACATATGAGTGACTCTGCCTGCAGTGCTACATCATAATGGCCCGTCTCATGGTACATCACTCCTTGTTTTCTGCAGCCTTAGAAATATTGGAGATGGCCACAGAATACCACCATTCTGCCTTCGGACTTGATATACCCTGGAAGGATAGATTAAAGTCTATGTCCTGTTCCTACTTTCTCTTTATTAGCCAGAAGGAAATGCATGGTCTTCACCAGTTATTTCTCACACCTGCCATTTGCAGTGTCCCATGCGAAGGCTGTGCACTGGATTCAGCTGAAGCCCAAATCAAACTGGGCTGATTTGTAGGAATCGAGGTTTCACTCAAGCCGGATGAGAACAGCCTTGGATCACCCCTGGACAGATCCAGCTGCTCAGAGCAGGCCAGGACATGAAATGGGAAGGAGGTAAGGAACGGTGAGAAGAAGGTTGGAAAGGAAGGGTGTGCAGGAAGAAGGAGAAGCTGCAGAGATCTGCTTTGCAAGCTCCTTGCCTGCAAAGCAGGCCCTTGCAAAGCAGCACCCAGCAGGACTGAATTCTCTACTCAATGACTCAATCCTGTAACAGGGCTGGTCAGCAGAGAATTCAACGTGTGCTGCTTTTTCCAAGTGCCTTCCCTGAAAGGAAGAGGATTGCAGAAAAGCACCCCACAGAACCCCTGTGATC
Source organism: Podarcis melisellensis (assembly GCF_964234715.1). Classification (NCBI taxonomy): domain Eukaryota; kingdom Metazoa; phylum Chordata; class Lepidosauria; order Squamata; family Lacertidae; genus Podarcis; species Podarcis melisellensis. Next base: position 86,409,936 of record NC_138528.1, read on the forward strand.
TTGGTTGAGGTGGGGTGGAGATGCAGCACCTCCTCATTTTGTCCCTTCCCAACTGTATGTTTAATCTGCTTTTTATTTTTATTTTTTTAAAAAGCTAATTAAACTTTAGGCCTACCCCAAAACTGATCGAGGGCCAGATACAGAGTGTGGCTGGCATTTTCTGGGTTGTGGAGGCTGGTGGTGGCTGCACACAGCGCTTAACCCATGCTATTTTGGAGAAATGGATAAACTTCACCCAAAAGGCACATCACTGCTTCTAGCTCACTATCTGTAGTGAGCTAGACATTCTTCATTCTTCGACGCTATCTAGGAATTCTTATTTCGCCAAAATCAGGTTAATAGTCATAGGGACAATTAGGATGATGAACAATATTTCCCCTCCATCCAACCTTTCCAAGTTGAGTTTCCTGTTGAGTGTGATTGTCTTTCAGCAGTTTTCAGGTTTTAGGAGACTCTGTCTTCATATGAGTCTTCATGCCTTCATTTGCCTTACCTAATAGCCATTGGAAACGATATACCTAACCTCATAAATTTGAACTTTCTAAAACTAATATGTACTGTTGTCTTAAAATATTGTGCAAATGCTGTTTCAATTTTATTATATGTTGGAGTGGAGCTCCAAACATATCCTAACATGTTTTCTGCCAATAGACATCTTCTTAAGCAATGTTCATTAAGTGAGGATATTAAAAGAGCACCTTTAATAAACTTTCAACAATTGCTTGTTGAAAGTCTTGTGCTTTGCATGCCTCATTTGTTTGCAGAATCCTATGGGTTGGTCCACCTCCACAGATGAAGGAGAGAAGAATAGGAGCTACACCTGTGTTATTTCAACAATTTTATGTTGTATAAAATGTAGATTTCGACAAAAGTGGCTTAATGAAGCCAGAATGACTTTGATAGTCCCTTCTGGCACATCTTCTGTTAGGGAAATTATACTAATAGCACTAGGCGAGGAGAAGGTTGGTGAAGATGACTCATCCTTTTTCTCCTCTCTCTCCAGTCCAAGGGAGAGGCAAGTCTGAGTAAAAGGTAAAGGGACCCTTGACCATCAGGTCCAGTCGTGACCGACTCTGGGGTTGCAGCGCTCATCTCGCTTTATTGGCCAAGGGAGCCGGCGTACAGTTTCTGGGTCATGTGGCCAGCATGACTAAGCCGCTTCTGGTGAACCAAAGCAGTGCACGGAAACGCCGTTTACCTTCCCGCCGGAGCGGTACCTATTTATCTACTTGCACTTTGACGTGCTTTCGAACTGCTAGGTTGGCAGGAGCAGGGACCGAGCAATGGGAGCTCACCCCATCACGGGAATTTGAACCACCGACCTTCTGATCGGCAAGTCCTAGGCTCTGTGGTTTAACCCACAGCGCCACCCGCGTCAAAGCAATAGAAGCATTTGGGGGAAGACTGACTGCAGTTTCTGGAGAGAGACAAAGCTGAGCATTTGGAGCTCTGTAAGCTAACATTAGACTTCTGTGGAGATCAAATGCAGTTGCAGTTTATTTGGCTGCTATCCATTGCAATGTTTCGAGTTGTGTCTCCACCTATGCTCATCAATATGTATAACTGACAAGAAACACAAACATTACAAAACACCATGAGGCTCCAGTTATCATTTTCCAAAAACCCCCAAAACTTGGATAAGTGCTGGACCCCCTGGAACTGCCCGCCGCTCTGAGAAATGGAGTGAGTGTAACAATACAAATACTAAGTAAATAGGCTCCATGATGATGTGGTTTGTTGCATTCCCATTGGCTTCCCATAGATACACAAGAGTTTCTTTTCTGCCAAGAATTCTGAGATGTTTTCATTCCTAGAATCATTCCTTCTTTCTTGAAACTCAACAGAGGACTCACTTTGGTGGTATTAGGATACAGAGAAGGTCAACAACCATTTATTCATTCCCAGTGCTCTGTTAAACAAAATATGCCTTTGTCAGTTTAAGGGAGATGTTTCTTCTCTTAGTCAGGTAAATTGATCCTCGCATAAGTTGATCCATTAGAAATAAACCATGGGGAAATTAAATGATTTCTCCAATGGGGAGAATCATGTTTGTGCCCCTATTGCAATTTACAATCCATGCCTTAAAATATAATATCTAATTTGAATGCAGGCCTTCCTCTAAGGAGTTCAAGGTGACATTTAGCCATACAATAACCCTGTCAGGTGTGTTAGGCTGAGAGGAAGAAACCTTCTCCAACATAATCCTGTGAGTTTTAGTGAAAAATTGTCCAAAGAAATTGGAGTTGTGTGTGGATCGTGTTATTCTCTATAGTTTAGCCACTAAGTGGCAGTGGACTTAGTTGTACAGGTTGAGTCAGAGGTTTCTTGAGCAGTTCTGTTCTTATATAAGGACACAATAAAGCTTTTGTTTAGCTGCCTGCTTGGTGTGCATCCTCTGTGCCTTCCATGACAGTGTAAAAGACAGAGAGGTGGTTGAGCTTCTTAACTATGGTCACTGGTTGCCAATAACTGGTGTCTCATGTGATCTGTGACACTCATGTACTGCATGCCAGATAAGACTTCTGCTTGCTGAATGGTGGTAGATTGGAGATGCAATACTTCATACTTAATGGAGAGTAAGCCGAGTTGTTTATAACTTTGTGCTTCTACCACATTGATGTGGCATTTCTGATAACAAGAGTCTCTGGTTAGCTTTTAGCAGGTTGCTAAGGGACCATGAGCATCTCACACTTGATTTTTATATAAAAGGGACTTTATTTTTAGGTTTTTCATGCAATGTTGATTTGATTGCATCAGAGGAAAAGGAAAGGCATCAGCAATAACAGAGGATAAGGAGTTCAGAGCTATTTTTATCTGGGAGAGTTAACTTTGCTACTTCCTCACATTGGCCAATTTATCAAGATGACCTATACAAACCATTGCAGGCAGCAGTTAATTCTTATCAAGAAGAAAACCATCTTGCTGATGACTGTGGAATACAACAAATGAGGAATAAAGGAGATACTAGATAACTCAAGCTGTATCCTGCTGAATCCCTCAACCTTCCCCCTTATAATTAAGTCATATTAATTCCCTCTTCTGCAGTTAGAATTTAGGATTTTGTTGTATTTATGAATGTGGACATATATGGAGTTGTGGCACCTTAATTCATGCATTTGTAACCGCAGGTTTCCATACAATTTTTGTTACACAGGGTCTTTAAACATGGGTCTTTAAATGACATGCATGGAAGCAGAAGGTCTCTAAAGTAGAATTCGGGTGATAGTACAGTTCCTGCTCTGTGGGGACTCACAAAAACCTATTCTGGATTGGGAATTAGAACTTCCTAAAAGGGTCGGCTTCATACTTTTGGCCAATTGTGTAGGTTGCATAATCAGTGAGGTGCAAAAGTAAGTTGTGAACTCGAATGCTCTCCCCTGCAAATGGGTGGAGCCTCTAGCTACTACAGCTGCTAGTTTGTAATCACACCTATACCTGTTCCTCAGCTTGTGCCCTATATAATATCAAGGGTGATATCCAACTAATACATCCCATCAGCACATACATTTCCACTCGTGCAATGCAACTTCTCCCGTCCTCTCCCTAAGCACCACTTAAATCTGTTCCAGGGGTTCCTTTAAGCCTCCTGAGCAGATATTGGGGGGTATTCAGGAGAGGGGGAAGGTTCTATTTCTCAAGTGGAAATCCTTGCAATGATAGGAAACAGAAGTTGGATTGTGGAGCAGGTAGTTGTGGTTTCAGGGGAACAGCTTTGGGACCCATGCCAGGCCTAATTGGGCCTTTGAACTGAAAGTTCCCCACCACTGCTCTAGCAGGAACAAGAAATTGTGCTAGAGAAAATGAGGAGCAGACAGTCCCATGAATGGTGCCTTCTTATGTAGACCCGGGTTCATTCTAGTGGTTGTATGCATGATGGCTGTTAGGAGCCCCTGGAGTGAGAACAGCTGGTTTTGGTTCTGTGTGCAGTGGATCCATCTGGTAAACTATCAGACCTGCAGCTTGGAACCTGCAGCTTGGCAGTGAAGCAAGCTCCAGCTTTGGGTTGTTTTCCTATCCACTGGACTCTCCCGGACAGGGAAGGCTACAAAAGGGTTTCTGTTTAGGCTAGGATTGCCTGAGCAAGACGTCATCCTGGCTCTCGTGAGCTTCTGTGCATTCCTCCTAACCTTGATTCCTTGGTCCTGATTCCTGGCCTTGGTCTGTGACTCTGGCTCCTAGCTTGAGCTTTTGGTCCTGACCTTTGATTTCCTAACTTGGCTTCTGGCACATGTCCGATAGCCAACTACAGCTCAGCTTTGTAAAAAACTCTCACCAACTGCATGTAAAACTTGTCTTATTGGGCAAAGTATGAACCATTCCTGGGAAGATACATTTAGATGGAATAGCAGGTGAATGGGTGGAGATCATGAGCTTTGTCTAGACATCTTCCCTCTAACTACTGGTTCAAATTAGGTCTTTTTAATCAGTCCAGCACTGTCATTACATGTTTCCACAGAAGCATACTGAGCACAGAATAGGTAATTTGACCTCTACATTCTGGAATTTGATATTCAGTATTCCAGGAGTTTGACTGTTGTTAAATTCAATTAACTTCACTTTTTCTTCCCCGCCATCACAGCTGCTCTGAAGACTGTTGACAAAGTGCTTGAACACTCTGTAAAACACCTTGAGATGTGTTGATACAAAGTCAGCTGGATAGAAGGTGAAGTTGGTTGATGTTATTTATGCGTGTTTCATTATGTTCCATGCAAATCATAAGCTGCCCAGAGCTGCCTACACAAATTGAAATATATTCATGGCAAGCACTGAGTTCTTTCATTTGCAAAACAAACCCACAAATTCCATTATGCATATCAGAAAATAGAACATCCAGTTTTAGTCAGATAATACAAGCTGTATTGAAAATAGCATCTATGAGAGAGAGGGTACAATCAGACGGTGTAGCCTTATAGTGGTATTTTTGCATTTATTTTTCCAGACAGCTTGTCAAACTGTTCCTACTACTTCTTTTTATTCCACTTATTTCCCCCAAGAGTCATGGTTATTTTCATTCATGTCAGCAGGCATGCTCTCTCTATATGATGTGACTTTGCAGTCTTTTCTCCTCCTCTACATGGTCTCCTCTGAAGTCTTCTCACCATCACTATTTCTAATATGCTTGTTTTGGGCTACTAGAGGCAGGCATGCCAAGTTGGGCCCCACATGAGGGGGCTGTCATGTGTGCATCACACGTGCAACACACCATTCCCCGTTGGGCCACACCTACTGGGAAGCTCTCCAAGCTTCCCACCCAGCACAATGGCACTCACCCGATGCAACAGGGGATAGCAGCCCTCTCAATATTGGGGGGCTCCACCCCCGCCTCAAAATATTGAAGGGGCTGAAGCCCCTTGCACCCCATATACCCATCACACCTGACTGGAGGACAGTCATGTTCTGAGCTGACAGGTAATTGGTTTGATAAGCAATGCACAAGAACAGCATACCTAACTGTCCCATGTTCCAATGGTGTGGAAGGAGCCTCGATACTCTGAAACCTCAGAATTCTAGAAAGAAAGAAAAAACACCTAGCAGAAATGTCAACAAATCGCAAATAAGAGAGAGCAAGAGATACAGAGACAGAGAGTCGGGGCTGCCTAGTTAGAGAGGAACTCAAGTGGACCACAAGAAACCCAAACAGAATTCTGTGTGTGAGCTATGGATGCATAGCACCAGTTAAGTGCAAAATAGAGAAGCGACAGGCATCAGTCTATTCCATCACCATTTGTATCCAGCTGAATCACAAGGAGACTGCTTGCTGGAAGACAATGGTAACAGAGATACCACCCACCTCATTTTGATAGGGTGCTGGAAACTCTTTTGGGGAGCTACAACAAGAAACATGCCTTCCTCCACTGTCAATGTTGCTGCCAGCATTCTCTCAGCTATCCTTATACTAGTATCAACAGGAGGGATGTGTGCCTTTGGACAGCTGAATTTCTGATATCACAAGTGAACCCAGTGCCCTTAAGCAAGATGCAGAACTTCCCAGCAGGCCCCTTGGCTATGCTCAAATTACTGGGCTGCTGATACTGCAAACCATCCTCCTTCTCTATGGACTGTGACCAAAGAAAGTATGGACTGTGAAGAGAAAGTATGTCTCAATGCTTAATCTCCTATGAAAGCAGTAGTGCTTGGGAAATGGGACAAATATGGGACAAATATGTGGATTAGAACTTAATTACCCATCAGATTCTCTGGATTTTGTGATACAGTTCTTGGCTCAAGAAATGGAACAAAATGAGTTTTTAAATGCATATTTTTATGATAAAATATTTAAGTGCAATTTTTGTTATAAATAGGGATTTAATGGTAGATTTTTGTGTCCCTCATCCCATTTACCCCAGTGACTGCAGCAAAGCTGCTGTGGGTGGGACCATTTAAAGCTCAGCATGCATATACTATACCCCTTGTGGTGGCTAAAATTCTTCCGTCTTTTAATTGCTGCTTTTCAAGCACTACAGATTTAAAATGAAAGACAGGCATATTATGTATAATATTAATGTCATTGCTGGTTTGGCCCTTAGACTGTTGGGTGTACCTCTTTTGGATGAGTGTGGTTGAGAATCCCCCATATCTACAATATTCCTTTTTTTAAACAAATCAGGAAATACAGACTAAATGGTTTTCTCCCCTCTGTTTAAGTGAACAATATTATAGCTTCTCATTCCCTGGAATACATCAGACTCCACTAACAATCCACCCATTTGTTCAGCAGAATTTAATGTCCTTGACTGAACAAATACTGCATTGGCTCGATCATCTAAAGTGGTACCCATAAAAGTCTTGGCAAGGGTTTCTCATTCATATATATATATATATATATATATATATATATATATATATATATATTCTGTAAATTACAGTTTGTGCAGTGGAGTCTCCCTAATCGGACTTCAACAGAACTTTGTTTTATTGTGGAGGAGAGGAGAAAAGCAAAAAGGGCAGGGAGTTATGGCTGTGCATGTCTAATGCAGATCTGGAGTCAGTAGTACTAGCTAGGACCAGGTGCTATTATACCAGTTGCTTAATTTAGGCCGCTTTACAGATGTACAGTATTTGGAGAACTGTAATCATATGTTTTCATGTAATCAGCAATTCCCAGAGTTGCCTGGGAAAACGGATTGACTGCTAAACCCCGCTGAGAATTGTAGCTCTCAGAGGGTTACTGTGGTCTCCTTACAAATCTCAGCACCTTTAACAAACTACAGTTCTTGGCATTCTTTGGAAGAAGTCTGTGACTGTTTAAAATAGTGTGACACTGCTTTAAATGTATAGTTTAGATGTGGCCTCAGAGACAAAGCACTTCTGATGCTGGATGTTTAATTTCGCCATTGTGACTAGTACCCATTGATAGCCTTATTCTCCATGTCTAATCCTCCCTGAAACGAGTGTAAAAAAATGTAGTATAAACTCTGACAACTGGGAAACACTGGCCTGTGAGTGCTCCAGTTGGAGAACAGCCTTTACCAAAGGTGTCATGGGCTTTGAAGACACTCGAACTCAGCACGCAAGGGAGAAACGTGCTAAGAGGAAGGCACGCTTGGCAAATCCACACCGTGATCAACTCCCGCCTGGAAACCAATGTCCCCACTGTGGAAGGACGTATGGATCCAAAATTGGCCTCCACAGTCACTTACGGACTCATTGTTAAAACCAGGTTTATGGAAGACAATCTTACTCGGCTACGAGTGATCGCCAAAGAAAAAGATTGGTTAATGGAATATTGGTTAATGTATTGATCTTGAGAAGTCACCCAGTGCTATACCAGCTGCACTGGCTCCCGGTGAAGTACAGGATCAGGTTTAAGGTGCTCGTTTTAACCTTTAAAGCCCTATACGGCCTAGGACCCTCATACCTACGGGACCGCCTCTCCTGGTATGTCCCATGGAGGACCTTACGGTCTGCAAATAAAAACATCTTGGAGGTTAGGCTGGCCTCAATCAGAGCCAGGGCTTTTTTGGCCGTGGCCCCAATCTGGTGGCATGCTCTGTCATAAGAGACTAGGACCTTGAGTGACTTGACATCTTTCCGCAGTGCCTGCAAGACAGAGCTGTTCCACCAGGCCTTTGGCCAAGGCACAGTCTGACCCCCCCCCCTCTCTCCTTCTGTGATTTTCATAGAACTCTAGCCCAATGGTTGCCATTAATTTGATTCTGAATTGATTTTCGAATGTATTTTAATTAATTGATTGCGATTTTATGTAAACTGTGCTGTTTTTATTGTTGTTAGCCGCCCTGAGCCCGGCTTTGGCTGGGGAGAGGGGGGTTATAAATAAAATTTTATTATTTATTATTCTCTCTGTGTGTAGCTAAGTAGCAAAGCAAATGATGAGCGATTTGAAAAGGATGGTTGTTTGTGGACTCTAAATTTGGATAAGCTTTAATTAGGCCCAGGAATCTCAGCCGATTCTGACTTCCAGCAATCAGACCTGGAAGAATGCACAAGCTGGAAGGAAGCTCCTCCATCAACGACACATAGGAGAAATCTGATCATGTAACACCTTGAGCTTAGCCACTCTGCTGTGTTTCCACCCACAACCGCTATTAACAAACGTGTTTTAAAACCCTTCTAGCACTGATGATGACATATGGGGAATAAGAGGAATAATTAGGACCAGAAACACAAAATTCTGTTGGCCCAAGCAAGGAAAACAAGAAAATAAACATGATGACCTAATGGGGGGGGCAAGTAAAACAGGAAGGTACCTGCCTTTGGGCTCTGTGAAAATTAATATTAGGGTAGTGGGAGGGCTTTTGCCACAAACTTCCCTTGTTAGACCTACTCCCAGAAGTGGCTCTCTTGGTGGGATGGGGCCACTACTACACTAGCTTCCTAGCAGGTGGTCACTGTTGCTCAACCAGAGAGTGAGAGATGAGGTGGCATGGAGGTCAGTGTGGTGCAAACATACTGGCAGAGCTAATCAGTACTCCTGCTCTATGGTGCTAATCTCCCTGCTGCCTCGCCGCTCTGCCTCCCAGTATGCAGTAGCGACATACCTAGCAAGCTGCTTCTCTCTGTTCTATTCTGAGCCTCTTGGCAATCTCTAGAGCTACTTCACTTTAGGAGAATATTGTCTTGATGCTTGCCTTCATCGGGATGGATCTTCAGCAGGTGGAAATCCTTATGACTTAACTTGGTCCACAGGATTAGGGCAAAGCTGGAGGTTACGCTAAATGTGCACTGGATGCTTGAAAATTGTAGCTGCACATAGGGTTGGGTGGGTGAGAATATTTCTGGCCCTTGTCAATTTTGCATAAATTCATTCAAAGAATCAGAGAATCGGAGAGCAGGAAAGGGCCATAGATCCTTTCCATTCCATTTCTGCATTCAGAAACTCTGGGTGCACATTTCAATTTACATATATTATTTTATCACAAAACTGAGATGACATACATTTTCTGCCTTGGCTGCAGATTTATACTATTTATAGAGGTTTTTGAGTATTAAGAGGCTCAGAAATGCTTTTTAAATAAACAAACGCAGCATCTTTTCACAAAACACTGTTTAAACACACAGTTGACTTTGATGTATTTTATCTAAAAATTGTTTATTCTAAAAATAACAATTTATAATGTATTTTTGGTATGCTTTTTCTGAGCCAAGTGTTGTATTGCAAAATTTGAAAAAAGTTTAAAATCTGAAGGATAAATTCTGTTTTGATTCTTACCTTAGCCTAGAAGGTACAGATTGGATTGGTTCATACCTGAAGTCAAAGAAATCTTATTCCTCGAGCATCCCTGAATGTACACTTAGTTCTCATTTCCCTCTCTGCAACATCTAGAAGAACCTAACTTGGGTGTGACCACAAGGACATTTGGCTTTCCTTCCTTTGAGCAACAAATTCCCTAATGCCATATCACTGTCTACTTTTGGAGGTCCTCCTCAATTTTCAAAGCAATTTGACATGGGAAAAGGGATTCTGCTGATTAAAAAACACTAGCCCAATGTTCTCTTGAGTATGCGGAACTCACTGAGCAGCAGTAATAGCCAATGTAATAGCCAATGATACGGAATGGGGGGGAATAATGGGTGACCTCATGACCTCATGACATGAGTAAGTTCTACTGCAGGAGTGAAAAGTTGCAGCTCCCCAGAGGTTTTTGGATTGTAGCACCTGTCCACTCTAACCATTGTCCCCACTGGCTGGGGGCTGTTGGGAATTGGAAATCTAACAAGACAGTTAAAAACTAGCATAAAATGTATGCAATCTAGTAGAAAAAGTGTCCCTATTATAAAGTCCCGAGCAAAAGTGCCAGCTTGGCCCCACAACTGTGGGTGCCATGGGCCATGGGTGCCATGCAGTGTGCATGGCCCTGGCCCTGAAATTTGTGGGTGCCTGGCCCCTTCATGGGGAATTTTGTGGGTGCTCATGGCCCCAGGGAGTTGACATCTATGGTCCTGAGTCAGGAATGCACCTAAAAGGTTTCAGAGGAGAAATCCAAGGGTCATGACCAGAGATGTGCTGGAGCAGAGGCAAAAAATTAATGTATCCCACCAGGAAACAGAACTGAGAGTAATAATGGGTCTGGGTCAAGAATTCAAATCAAAGTCACAGAAGCCTGAACCAGAGTTTTAAGGTAACCTTTATGCATGCTTGGGAACAAGAGAGGGGATAAGGAAGGTGGGCAGACTGAGTACGCCTCATACACCCAAAACATATTTAAATCATGCTGTCACCCACCCCCAAAAAATGAATCCTGGGAAATATAGTGCTGGGAATGCTAGTTATGTGGGGGGTAAACTACAGTTCCACTGTAGTTATTCATCCCAGATAGCTCTCTTATCCTACTGAGTATATAGGGGATAACATAAAAAGATGAGGATTTTTGAAATAGTCCCAGCCAGGCCATCTTGGGAGCAAGTGATTTGAGATAATCTCACAATCACAAAGCACAGGATCTATGAAATCTCATGACTGTAAACTTTTATTCCTTCTGAATATACAGAAAGGAAAAGTATAAAAAGGGAGACAGGCCATCTGGGAAAAACCAGTATTCTCTGAGCCTTTTTCTGGGAAACATCACATCGAAAATTGGCAATGTTTCAGCAACAGGAGATGAGGAAAGAGGGATTCTGAAGACTTGAATCACGATGACACATATGCAACACGAGGGGGGAAATATTTTCATACTGATTCATCTCTGAAAGAAATATCACTATCTACATTTCTTATCTCAGCAAAAGTAAACAAAGAATATAAGTGATTAAGCCTGGGATGGGCTTTAGTGCTCTGATTTTAAACATTAATTTAACAGGGTATAACTGACATCTTGTCCGTTTGTTCTTTTGCAGAACCACTTCTGTATTTTTCACAGCTATCCAATAGGCAGAAACTCAAAGGACACAGCTTTCCCTAGTATGGAGATGCAGTGATGGTGAGAATGGGGGGGGGGCAATGAGCTCCATCTGTTAATTTCTGCCTCTTGTGATGGGCACAGTGGTTTAGGGTTACAGAGAATGGAGGCACAAGCCATCCAATTAATGGCTACAACCAAGGCAAGCAAATGGTTCAGAACTGTGCAAATGTGTCCAAACCGTGAGAGCTGCATTTGATTTGCATCTTTCACTCATTTGTATACAGACACACAAAGACACTTGGCATAATCCTACACACTTGCCATTGTTAGACACATACCTCATCCTTCCTCTCCCCTGATCACACTGTCTCCTTCCCTGGTTGGGGCAGATCAGGTGAAGAGGCAGTGATGTTCACTTCCATCATGGCACCCTGGGCACAGAGATTTAAACCTCCCTGCCCAGCATGCTGTGACAAGGGATAAAAATGACCCATCCTGGTTCAGAGACAAGGGGTGAGGAGGAGTATGACCTGAGGGGGTGTGTGTGTGTGTGTGTGCACGCAATGGGAATAGTGCCAGGGTGTGTGTGGATGGAGAGACCTGCTGAGTGGGCTACAGGTCCCCCCCCCACTTTCCAAAACAGCACTGGGTAGGACTTATATAATCAGAAACTAATCACAGCATTTTACCACTAGGGCAATCCAATGCAAACTTCAGGCTGCACGTTTGAGCATATCATCTTAAAACTTATTTTCTCCCACCATAGATGCTTTTTAGATTCTTCACAGGCTCTGAAAGACACTCCTGAAACATAAATATCTGCACACGCACAGACACTCCCTCCCCCAATATAAGATTCTAATCATACTAATAATTAAATAAGCCATTCCACTGCAGAGAAGACTCCTTCAGAGATTACCCAAAGAGATAAGCAATTGTTGATTCAGATGAAGTACCACTGCCGGATCCAATGTCTCTCGGTCACAGAGTCCGTGTATGAGATGAATCCGATAAGGCAGAATTGATTCCACAGGCAGAGGCGAGAGCCAACATCCTAGAGCACTGCAACGGAAATGCTGACATTTATGAACTCAGGCATTCATAAATAAAGCATCTTACAGCCATGGTGAAGGAAGGAAAGCAAGAAGGAAAGAGAAGAAAGATAAAATTCACAGAATGGAAAATCCATTAAGGCTTGCCTGTGACAATCCTATATCAGATAGGGGAAGAGTGAAATGTAAGACGTCCATTAAGTCAAAGATGCTCTCAATTCTCTGCATTTTTCTACTGGGCTGGAATTTCACTTGGAATCAACTTAGAGTCATAAATAAAAATGATAGTTGCTGTGACTCGTCTTTGTACACTCCCTCCCCCAATCTTGACGCACAACCCAACGTTGTGCAATGAACACACTACTTGAATGGGACTCAGGAGATTGGCTCCAAATCCAAAAAAAAAATCTTGTAGGGATCTTGTGCTAATGACACAAGCAGAAATGCAGCAGGTGACACTTCCCTGTCATTGAATCTCTGTGACTGGTAAAGCTTCACCTGCAAGCTATCTTGCTAAAGTGCCATCTCAAATAGCAGCAGCCCTACCAAGAATGAAAAGGAACAACAGAGCTTTACTGATGGATTCACCAGAGGCTTTGGACAGTGCCTCAGCCTTATTTTCCCCCAGTCTATAAAATGGGTAGAGCAGTGAAATATCTGCTCTGTTGCTATAAAGCAAAATATGGCATGGGGATGTTGTTGCCTGAATGTTCTAAGCCAGGGGTGTCCAACTTCCAAGAGACTGATCTACTCATTGGATTGACCAAAGTTGTTGAGCTTTGGGGGGGGGGGGAATGGAGATCATGCAATCGACCAGGGACAGCCCACGATCAACCAGTAGATCTTGATCGACCAGTTGGACAGGTCTGTTCTAAGATATGCCTGGGTCTTTATGGGGGGAGCCATTGTTTGGAGGTCAGCATAGTCTTAATGTCAGTATCTACCTATTTGAAACACACCCTGGAGTTGAGGAGGAAAAGCATGAAAATACTGTAGGTGGATCTATGATTCTCCCCTTCATATCATGGCCTCATCAATCATTCCCAAGTCAGTTTCCATGGGAACTGAGGAACTGAGGAACTTTGAATCTGCGTTCCCAAAAGGGCATCTTTCCATCCACACCCAGTTAAAATTTATAAGGCGCTAGAAATGGATCTGTCCCAAGTTAAGACCAAGGATAACATATAGGCTGTTCACAAAGACTGCCAGGAAATGCAAGCGTTCTCTCCCCACCCCCACCCCCAAAATCTTCCTGCTCTTATATCCTTACCCTAGGAAACGGATCAGACCAGAACAAATCAGTCATGCCTATGTACTTATGAAATCAATAAGATTCACTGTTAGTTATAGTAGCTAAATGGAAATGCAACAGTCAGAGGCAATACTAATTGCTTGGGAATAAGCAATCAGAGAGAGAATGTTGCCTTCATCCCCTGCATGTATGCTGGCCATCATTAGAAACAGGTTGTTTGACTAGCAGGAAGGACCACCTGACTTTGACCCAGCAAAGCTCTTCTTGTGTCCTTACATTAGCCATGAGTAGGCCATGCTATTGTCTTAAACAGGTGCTAACATTTGCTGGTTGGGAGCTGTAACTGTGGATTTCATGAAATTGTATTCAGACACTCCCTACTCATTAATTATTATTTTTTACATTAATTGGGTTATATCCGCTTCTAGTCTTCCACTGGCAGAAGTTGTCCCTTTACTGAAGGAAGGCTCTTTAATCTAGTGAAGACCTCCATTTCCATCAGTGGAATGAGGATGGAAACTCAAAACTTCTCCAGAAGGTTGGACTACCCTTCAAAACCACATGAGAGGGAAATTTGCATGGGTCTTTGTATGCACAATCAATTCTTACATGCTTTTCAAAAGAAAAGTCCTGATGTAAAGGATAACTGAGACAGGTGAGTCTTACCTTCCTATGTAATTTCAAGTGGCATACCAAAGGACACTACTGCACCTATGAGAATCAACAGAGCACTGTTTTATATATATTTTCTATGCTAACTCAGAACATAGATAGTAAACTCAGTATGTCATTTACAGCTGAGCATGACAGCTACTGTGCTCTTGTGAATGACAGGGGAAAGAGTTATTTAGGACAAAATAAATGCAAAGTGTTTAACCCTTCTTCTCACAACCCAATTCCCTCATGTTGCAGGCGGGCAAGGAGAGCTGCCTGTTTCTACTCTGAATGGGTGGGACAAATTTCCTCAGGAGGAGGAGATAAACAGGCTATGACTAGACTCACTAATAGCTATTCCTTATTGCAAATTGGACTTTAAAAGTCTAGGTAAATCCAAGAGGAATTTGACCAGTATAAAACAACAATTGATTTCTCAGAGAATGTTTGCCTCTATGCAAATCTATTGTCAGTGTCATTTACTCAATCATAATATCCTGCAAATGCATGCTTATATAAAACGGGGAGTGAAAAAATGAGAAAGTGTCAGGATTGGGCCAATGTGTAGGCAACTGTATCCCAATCCAGACCTTGAGTATGTGTTCACCAGGTCAAAAGCCCAGAGAAGAAATGTGTGGGCTGAGGTAGTACCACAGATAGAAATAAGGTTCTGAAAAGAATTAAAAGTAGAGATAAGGCTTTTCTGCTGGAAATCTTGTTTAGGCATTGGGCGTATGAGCAGCAGAAGCTCAATCAAGTAGTTAAACCAGGCATAGGCAAACTCGGCCCTCCAGATGTTTTGGGACTACAACTCCCATAATCCCTGACCACTGGTCCTATTAGCTAGAGTTGATGGGAGTTGTAGTCACAAAACATCTGAAGGGCCAAGTTTGCCTATGCCTGAGTTAAACTCACTACAGAAAACAGCGTTTTAGCAGAATTGTCTTTACTAGACCAACACTAACACACACCACTATACAAAAATACACTCTTTTCAGATGTTACAAGTAGTCTTTTCTCTCTGCGCCCAGGGAGGGTTCTTTGCTTCAAAGTCCTTGCTGTTCTAAAGTCCACAGTCAAGTCCTTAGTTCAGTTGCTTGCAAAAGTGCTGCAAACAATAGAGTTCTCTGACTTCTGATGTCTGGCAATTTTTTAATTTCTTCCTCGGATAATCTCTACCAAAAAAAGTCTTCACTCAAATTCACAGTTCCAACTGACAGCATTCAACAATTCCTGCAGTCTCCTACCATGACCCAAACAGTATGCTGTCACCTGAGCCATTTTATGTACAAAGTTACTTGCCAAATCTGGTAAGTCAGGCAGATACAAGAGTCACAAGATGCCTGCAGGTGCGTTGCGGAGTTCTTTCTCATGAAGCTGCCCTGTCCACAAAGGAAGATCCTCCTTGCAGTCCCTACTTTGGTTCCCCCTACTTTCAGAGGTGAGGCCAGGGCTGGCTTGCCAATGAGGCAGAATGAGGCAACCACCTCAAGCAGTGAAATGCCAAGAGGTGATGCCCTTGCAGGTGTTCTACCCACCCTACTGCCTCTCCCAGCAGCTTCCAGCAAGTTCCTGTAAGATCTCACCAAAATCTCATGAGATCTCAGGCATTCTGTGTGATGTTGCAAGAACTCTGTGGGTTCTAATGAGAGCTCACAACGCAGGTAAGGGAGGCTTTGCCAGGAGTGTGGTACCTTCCTGTTTCAATACAGGCAGCAAAAACAGGACACACCACCTCTGGATGAAGCAAATTGTGGTCTTAGCCCTGAGCCATAAAAAATAATGGATCTCATGCTTTCCAGCACCACCATGGCATAAAAACCCAGATTTGAAGCACAAATCCTTATGGAGCCTTCAAAGGAATCCCTTCAAAACTCCATCAACTCATAGGATCATTTATGAGTTCACAGATTTGTTGGTGATTTTTTTTGCCATCCTGTTTAAAAACAAAAAACAAAACACCACCATAAAAATTCATAAAGATTCATGACTTTAATCAATGTTTTTGTGGTGCTGGCAAGCACCAGATATGTGATTTTTTATTTTTATTTTTACTGACATGTTACATATATAAATGAGTATTTCTCCTACCAGAACTACTGGGTAAATAGCTAATCCTCTGGCTAATGTACTAATGTACCAATGTCAAATTGCCCAAATATTCTTTTTTTGTTTTTTTGTTTGTTTTTTTGTTTGTTTTTAAAGTATTGTTTCAATAAAGTATTTTTTAAAAAAATATTCATTTGATATCTTATTTTTTTGTGATTGTTCCACAATCATCCTCAAGTGACTGAAATTATTGAACTTTATTGTATCTATAAATGAGAATGTTGGTAGTGCTCCATTCCTTCTGCCCATGATTATGGGTAATCTGAAACTACACTCAGTAATTTAACAACAGAAATTGATCCAATTCACAATGCTACTTTTTTCCTATTTTGCATCTCATACTCTCAATAAAGTGGCTACTCTCTATTGTCAACCAAGAGGGCTAGAAACTTACCAATTGTAACGAAAGCCCTGGTTCTCAGTTTGATCCACCAGATCTTGCACTACAAATCTGCAACTCATTAAAACAAACTCCTCTTAAACTCTGAGACAGTCCTCTTCTCCCAGGGTGTGGTTGACTGACTTGCAGTGCAGCAGATGTTAGAGTTCAGTAGTGCAAAGGCACATTTAAAGCTGTCTAGATAATTTTATGACCAGTAACAAGGCTTGCAGAGTAGCTGCTCTGTTGTTATAAGATAGGGGTAATCAGGTTTCATGCCTTGGGGTCCCAAGTCATGTTAATAATTAGCACTTACAGGAGACATTGGGAGCTTAAAGCACTATGCACAAACATGCAGGCATCAATTCATTAGCTGATTGCCCATATGGGAAATTCCACTCTTTTCTCTCAGACATACTGTGCCATTGGCCAAGTATGATAATAATAATAAAGTATCTCATATTAGAAAAAAGACAGATAACAGTATATAATGTAGATAAGTCTGGCTGCTGGAGGAATGATGAAAATGTACTGATCTTGATGGGTTTATCGTTCTGAGATATTAGGATTTAGGAGCTTTAAAAAAGAATAAAGTGGGAGGGAGAGAAAGGGTGCTCAATGGTCTGTTGCTGTTGTTGTTTAGTCGTTTAGTCGCGTCCGACTCTTCATGACCCCATGGACCAGAGCACGCCAGGCACTTCTGTCTTCCACTGCCTCCCACAGTCTGCTCAAACTCATGCTGGTAGCCTCAAAAACACTGTCCAACCATCTCGCCCTCTGTCGTCCCCTTCTCCTTGTGCCCTCCATCTTTCCCAACATTAGGGTCTTTTCCAGGGAGTCTTCTCTTCTCATGAGGTGGTCAAAGTACTGGAGCCTCAGCTTCACAATCTGTCCTTCCAGTGAGCACTCAGGGCTGATTTCCTTAAGAATGGAGAGGTTTGATCTTCTTGCAGTCCATGGGACTCTCAAGAGTCTCCTCCAGCACCATAATTCAAAAGCATCAATTCTTCGGCGATCAGCCTTCTTTATGGTCCAGCTTTCACTTCCATACATCACTACTGGGAAAACCATAGCTTTTACTATACGGACCTTTGTTGGCAAGGCTCAGTGGTCTACTTATATTTAAATCTAAAATGACACCCAAGGAGCAAAAACGATGAATACGTTCAAAGAGCCATAACAAAATGCATGGATGACTGGATAAGTGTGAATCACAGTCCAATCCTAAACATGTTTGCCCACAAGTAACCACATAGATTTCAGTGATACTTCCTTCTGAGGAAAGGTGCCATTTCGAGTTTAAGTATGGGAAGTAGCGTACATTACTGTAGCTGAGTCAGAAAGTGAGTATGTCGCAAGAGAGAAAGGTGGCATGACATCTGTAGTGTAATGGATCTCCTGGCTTGCCATATCAGAATCTGCCAAGTCACTTCACAGGCAGTGTGCACGTTAGTGGCAGTTCTGCATTATAAGCAGCAGCCTGTTTGTTGCATGGTTTGTTTGCTCGCTAATATTGTTGTTAGGGATCCTCTGTGTGGCCTACTCTTTGTGCTGCTTTCAATGTGGCTGCCCCTCTAGCCATGTATAGACTGCTGCTTTAGACATCACACATGCCACAGTCTGCAGTCTGCCCATGCAGAGGCATACCTAGGCTCCCTTATGTCCTTAGAAATGAGCTGTATTGGTGCCTCCACCCTCTCTTGTGCCCTTGGCAAGGATGTGTAGAGGAAGGGCCCAGGGAGTGTGTGGATGGGGTCCTAGCCACTTTGAGCTATCCTGGCCTGCACCCTTGGCAGGGGCCAACTTAAAAAGGTAAAGGGACCCCTGACCATTAGGTCCAATCGTGACCGACTCTGGGGTTGCGGTGCTCATCTCACTTTATTGGCCGAGGGAGCCAGCGTACAGCCTCTGGGTTATGGGGACATGGGGGTCAGCTTCCGGGTCATGGGGCCAACTTAACCAACCCCTAAACACACCCCTGAGCCCATGACAAGAGTTCAGCATGAAAACAACCTGGAATAGTTTTCCCCTGGACAGTTTTCCAGCTCAAAGGCTGCATTGCCACATGAGCAACCTTCCAGAGACCACATGCCAGGGGCTGGCAGGGCCAGGGGCAAAAAGTGGGCAGAGCAACTGATGTGGACTGGCATGAAATCTCTGCAATCCAGAGATTTCTATACACACCCACACATCTCTGTCCTCTGTCTAGGTAAGCAAGAGACATGGTCACAGTTCAAGGAAACATTCCAGTTAGGCAGAGGGGTATGAAACAGGGAAGATGAGGTATGTAGCCCAGGGAGGGAGCACAGCCTGGAGTGAGCCCCAAGGGCTAGATAGAGAGGTCTGGAGGGCCACATTCACCCCCTGGGCTTGAGGTTTCCCATCCCCTGGTTTGCCCCAAAGTGTTTTCTCCCACCAAAGCTTGGATCATGTTACGTACTGAGTTGAATAGGATCCAAACTGCAGCAGTCTGATTGGTCCTAGAACAATAGGATCCAAATTGCAGCAGTCTGATTGGTCCTAGAACAATAGGATTCAGAATGCAGTAGTCTGATTGGTCCTAGAACAATGCAGCAGTATGATTGGTTGGCAGGAACCACCCAATCATGCTCCAGATATAAGTGAATCCACAACCTGATTGGCTTACAATAGAATTCCAGAATTAGCCATTCATGTGCAGCCCATTGTGTAAATAATGTATATAAAGCAGATACTTTGGGGGGACTTTCATTCATTCCTCCTCACCACTATGAGCTGAATAAAGAGCATGAAATCACTTTGCGACTCTGAGTATATTTCAGATCACATTCAGATTATGAGCCCCAGAGAGAGTGTATGGAGAGAAAGTGGAGTGCAGCATGAGAAAAGGAAGCAGGAGGTATCAATCAGTGAGCATTACCTAGTCCCCGTTGAAGAGTTTGTCAGAGCTGTAAACCTTGAGAGCTTATAAGACATGCCCATATTAAGAACTGCAGAGGAGGACTGACGTGAACACCAAATGTTTGCTAAAAGTATCCAGCATGTTGCAGTGACAGAAAAGGGAAGCAGCTACGTGACTGCTGTCTGTAGAGGTTATAACGCAACAAACGGGGGACAGAAATAAACCAGAACATTTGCAGTACTAGAACATTGACACGATTTCAGCAGAAAGTGGTAAGATGTGCATTGGCTGCCCCAAACTTTTGCAGGTGCAAAACAGGATTGAAAACAGATTTGCATAGATAGGACTGTCTCAATAGTATCATGAGCACAAATAATCATGAATTCTCAATAAAAAGCGCATTGGGAGAGGCCGAAATTGAGAAGTTGGGGGTGGGGTCCTGATTTAAGGTGATCCATGAAAAATCTATCAGGGACTGTTCTTCTTTCTCAACAATAAAGCAGGAATTGTCTGGGAAGCTATATGGTGCAGCTTCAGACATTCTGTAGCAGCTTAACAGTCACAGTTCCTGGAAAGCAGTGTTTGTCTGCCTAAATCCTCTCTGTAGGTTTCATTGAACATGGCTCAATTCTTCTCTTTCCAGAGCATTGTTCACAGTTTCTTTCTGCTATTATAAAATTAACCCAGGAGGTATTTGTGTTTAAATCTGGGGTGAATCCCAAACATGAATGTTTCTCAGATTTTTATCTGGGGTATTTAACGACAAGAAATACTATGCCAAATGGAAGAGGGTCCAAAGGGAAACTAAAATTTCAAATAAACGTTGTGATTCAGATTGGCAACATGCCCATCCCAACACTCACAAATGGCACAGATGAAAAGGACAGAAGTTTCTGTGGTTCCTTTCACTTCATTTTAACACAAATCTTAAAAGGAAGGGCATTGGAGGTGTGCAGGTATGCCTAGAAATAAGCTGCGCTGAGTTCACTGGGGCTTACTCCTAGCTAAATGTGTATAGGGTTGCAGCCGTAAACTAGCAACTTATTCAGCCCAATGAAATGTTTCTGATTTTCAAATGAGAAATGTCTTAGTGTAGTGCTTCATAACTTACAATATGAATGATATAGACATGGTAACATTTGAATCATTTCGGGTGGGAATCAGAAGGCCATGGGCAGAGCTTACACATGCGCATTGGGACGTCTGTGGCAAATGCAGGTTTGGAACCCGGCGAGGAGGAACACAGATGGAAAGGCAGGAGTTTCAGGAGGGAATAGGCTGGCAGGAAAAGGGTTAAGTGCTTCCCCTCACACCCTTCTCCGCTGCAAATTTCTCCTTGTGCCCTTCCAAGTGTGTTTTGCAAGGGAGCAGTCATATCGGGCAGCCTTCAGCAACTGCAGCATAACCTTTCATTTGGCCCTCTGCCTGTATGTCTAGGACTGTATTGCCACACAACCACCCACTTCTCTTGTTCCATCCTCCAAGCACCTGCTTTTGCACACCATTTCAGCATCTCTTCAGTCTGTTCAGGACTTTGGCACCCTGAATGATTTCCTATTTTATCATACATGTCCATCTTCACCCACCCTCCCTCCTGTCCTCCAACTTAATCTAAAATACGAAGCGTACTGTCTTGGACACCTGCCAAATTGCAGACACAATTCAAAGCATCCCGCATCTTCTTGCAGAGGCAATTACTCCCTTACCTCCTTGTATTCAACATCCTGTGGTACTGCCACATGACAAGCCCCCATGTGGATAACCATCTGTACCCGCACTCCTCAACCCACTAACTACCCTGTTTTCCTTCTGCGAAATTGGCTTCCTGGGCCTTGATGTGGATTACCCTTAGCATCTTCTCTTTGCAGATGTGGTCTCAGAACTCAAACTGGGCATTTGGAGGGAAACTCATATCCTTTGAGTGAATGGTAGAATTGCCATATTCTTTTTCTGGCTCTATATATCTATGGATTTAATAGGTTGATGCACAGATATGTAGGCTGGGAGGAGGCCATAACTTAGTGGCAGGGCATTTGCTTTTCATGCAAAAGATCTCAGGATAGACCCCGGGCATTTCTAGCAAAAAATTATCAGGAAGCTGCCAGTCATCGTAGGCAATACAGGGCTGGATGGACAAACAGTCTGAACTTATATTAACAGGAGAAGCTTTTCTTGTTTTTTGTCTCAATCAGCTGCATGCTAGGGGAGTCTCTTGACACTAATTTCCATGTGTAAGTCAGCTAGCATTGAAGGTAAAAGAACCAGGTCCATCTACAAAAAAAAGTTGCAGCCATGGCAAATAGACTTAGCAGATGAAACTTGTGTTGCAAGTGGATGCAATTCCACCAACAACGCCCTCCTTTATGATTGTCAAGTATCCTGTTTCCTATGGTCAGGGAGCAGGAATGAGAAGAGAGAATGCAAAGCACTGTGTCATTGTGCAGGCAGAAATAGGAAGAGGTGTGGATGAGAGGGAAGGTTTGCCATAGCAAGTCATTGGATCAGGCTGGGGACTAGAGGCCTCTAAGCAGCAGTAAGAGACCCACTCCTGGTTCAATTTGGATCAAAAACAACCTGTGCACCTGGAAGTTTTCCTCCTGCTCTCCTAAGACTAGAACCTGGAGCCACCTAATGAAGCTGAATGTTGAAAGATTTGGGATGGACAAAAGGAAATACTTCACACAGCACATAGATAGCCTGTGGAGTTGTCTCCTACAAGATGTACTGTAGAGATGGTTATGTCCTTCCTCCACTGTCTGAGGCAGTATGCCTTTTTCTAGGAATCGTGGGTTGGGCTGAGTGTGTTTCCCTCAGGTCCTTCTTGTGGGTTTCCATGGGCATCTTGTTGACCACTGTGAGAGCAGGATGCTGGACTATGTTGGGCATTTGGCCTGATCAAGGAAGTACTCTTATGTTTTTGAGTTCCAGGTGGTCTGAGCTGAAATGAATCTGTGAGTAGAAGATTCCTAAAATCCAGCTAAAGTTTCAGTTGAGTTTACAGTTGGGACAGTTGCCGTTGTCTCAGTAAAGACAACTGGCAGCTCTCTCCCTTTTTCTTATTCTTCTTCTGAGAACAGACCTCAACTGAGGGCTCTGAACTTATAAAATGCCAAGTTGTTGGCTCCTACAAGTACAATGTTGCTTGTTACTGAAAGGACCATGGCACTGGCAGATGCTGCATAAAAACAGAGCTCCGGGATACATGATGGCAACGCCAGCGCTGACTAAAGCAGAAGATGAAAAGGTTGTTTTTATAGACGACATGTTCCCAACCCAAAATTCAGGTCACAGTAACATCGTAACCGCAAAGTCCTTTCTCCCTGCTATAGGAAAAACATCCAGCACAGTTAGCTGTAACCTAATAATATAAGCCAACGGCTAGGAAACCAAAAGCCTCAAGTGGAAATCAAATTATGCACTGGGAATGGCCAGAATTTTGCAAAATGTTGCCCTTGTTGAGAGACTAAGAATTGCCACTAGGGATAATTAGTGTTGAGTCGATTAATTTAATGAACTAGGAGTCATTTCTGCCTGGAATAGTCCTGAGAATAAATCATCACTTTAAACCATTCATTGGGTTGTATCCAATGAAGTTGTCCCATTAGCACAAGGACTTCAGCTTGTGCAATAGGGCTTCCTCTCTCTCCCCTCTCCTCTCCCTGTATGCCCTGTACACACCCCCAATCTGTTCTGGGGGTTCCCCCAGCTAAGGATGGGGGGAGGGCAAATTTAATTCAGTTTGCATTTAAGATGAAATTATCTGATTTGCTGTTTCCAAAACTAACACACAATCCAAAACACAGGCACCCTTTGAAATTTGCACTTCTTTGAATTTTGCAATATAAAATAATGTGTGTTCACAAATGCATAAACAAGGGTAAAGTGTGCACATAAATGTATATATTAGTGAAAATAACTTACAAGAATGTTATATTAGGCAAAATTACTTTGGGAAAATGTGCATATTACATATAATGTGTGTTTTGTGTTTATATATTATAAATGGTCCTGTGATCTTCAGTATAGAAATTTAAGAAACAATTAATAATAAGAATAAGAATAATTTATCCCAGAAAGTTCTATTAAGAGAAATGCACAACAAGATGCTGCTGATGTTTCAGGAACAATTTTTTGAAATCATGAACTGATGTGGAAACTGAACTTAAGGAAAATGAGAAACTAAAAGAAACAAAAATTGACATCTTCACTCTCAGCTTTTGTTCCCTTTGGTGAAGTTGAGCTTTCCTAATGCAAATTCAAGTGACCCAGTGTGATCAGTATTAGGAAATAACACATGAGCTATAGCTTTTTTAAAAAAACCCACAATGCTAAGAGATTTGAGTGTGGACTGCAGGGGGAGAGAGGTGGCTTGATGGGGGGGGCAGTCCGTTCTAGGCATAAGGATTCCAGGCAGAGTGTAAAGGAGAAAGATTGTGCGGTCATTTTACCATATGAGTTTGGTAATGCAATGGTCAAGAAATCAACATTTCAAATCAGGGATATTGTTTTTGCACAGACATTGAATAAAATGAAGAAGAAAGGTGGGCAGAAAGGAAGACTGGAGAAGGAGGAGCCGAAATGTATACTGATTCACTATCAGATCATCAATCTTTTCATGGCTGTTATCTGTCCCTGCTGTGTTATCAGACTACTACTAAGGGCTTGTCCACACTGGAGCATACTTTAGATGTTAATCAATTCCCTCACCCATTTGAATAAGACTGGGGAACTCCACACCCATATGTACTTGAATTTGTATATGAGGAGCAACTTGGTTCTATCCTATTCATGCTTCCTTAGTGGTTTCATTTCTTTTCTGGCCTTGCTGATAACTATTTCTGACATGCTCCTGAATGGGGGAACAGAGTCATATTGTTTTGATCCATCGGATTTCCACAAAGCCAGAAAACTGCACAAGCAAAGCACATTAAATTAAAAAAAAATTACACTAGGTATTGCACAGCAATCAGAAAGGTGCCTTTCATTTCTTTTCCAGCCATGTTTCCATTTTGTGTTTGTTCCCACCTTCTAATTCTGCAGATAGCTGCATACAATCCTCTAGTCTGTTCAGGAGTGCCCCAGAAATGGTTATGAGAATAGGCAGGAAAGAATGGGCACATAGAGGAAGTATTGGGCATGGAAAAGGGATTAACAGAAAGTGACAATTGATCCACCCACCCAAAACACAGACATAAATAATCTGAAGGTAGCATCATGTGCATTAAATGTGAACACAAAGAGCTACAAACACAAAGTAAACTCTGATGTGGACAAACCTTTGGGATAAGGGATTTGTCAGCAATTTATTGTTAGTCAAACCTGAAAGCACAGATCTGACGAGAGCCACAGTTTTAAAAGAAGTCCTCTTCTCACTTGTGCAGGAAGAACAGAGCTCTTTGATTCACAATCCCCATTTTTTAAAGATCCCAAAATGGTATCCCTTATGTGTGGAGTGTGAATGGATGACTGGTGTGTGTGTGTGTGTGTGTGTGTGTGTGTGTGTGTGTGCACCTGCATGAGTGTATGTGAAAGAGGATGGGCAGCCATTATTTCTGAGAGAGATTCAATCACATGTTGACAAAATCAGGTTGAAACTGACTTACTGACTTTGGGCAGTAAACCTGCTTCTCCAAATGATCAAACTTTGTGCAGTATGGAAAGTGATGGGTAAATGCACTGCAAAGTGTGGGAGTTCTGCAAATAAATCAGAGCAAATGCTCATTAAATAGCCAATGGCATTGAATCTCCCTGTAGACAAACCAGAATGAAAAGCTCATCTGGAAGCTCCTTTCCTCTGAGGTAGACGTATACAGGATTACATCTTGAAACAACTCTATGGCTGTGATCCATGCACACTTACATGAGAGTAAGTTTCACTGAATAATGTGGGATTTACTTTTGAGAATAGGACTGCAGTGCACATCTCTAATTCACAACAGCTCCATAGAAAGTCTAGGACAGTTTGCTGCCACTTATTGAACCTCTTCCAGCAGTTTGAAAACCAAGTGACAGCAATGAGAGGGGCAGTCCCTTTCCTATAATCCTGTTGAAAAGGATGAGCTTCCCAGAAGACCTTTATACTTCCAGGCTGGCTTTGTTATGAAAAGATGCCTGTGTTTATGTAGCTTTCAAATGAAATTAAAACTAAAGTGAAGCAATGAGTCAACGGACTTGGATTTCGCTCGGTTCCCGTTGCTCTGAGCCCAGCTGCCTTGCACTTGTTTGCATTGGCAGAGGCGAGCCTTATTCGTTACAATCCCAGTTTCCATTTATAGGCATATGTGCCCCGTGTTATTCCTTTAAATCACAACACTTTGAAGAGCTGACAAAGAAAACCCTACAATGCTATGCACAGCAACTCGCCCTTAGCTGAGTCCTTGGATGCTTGATGAAAGCCAAGTCTTTTTACACACATCTTCTTCTTCCCCATCCTTTCTAATAAAGGTTTTCCTTTCTCATGTTGGGCAGTAGCACAGCAGAGAAGACAGAAGACACCTTTAAAAGAAAAGAAAACATTTTTGTTTAATTTTGTATTAACTAAACTTCTCCCCAAGAACGTAATCTGGGTAGCTGCTTAAAATATTAGCAAGAATATTGGCATATAAAATATTGGAGGGAGAGAGAGAGTGAAGGTATACACAGTAACATATATGTATATACTATTAGGTACAACTGTCTTGATTACTCCATGGCAGCGGCTGCTGACCAGGTGAAGCAGTAACATTGACAAGGGAGGTGACCAGAAGACTTTATATCAGAGCTTTCCAAACTGTGTGTCACAACACATTAGTGTGTCAGCTGCAGGGTGCAGGTGTGTCACACAAACATTCCCTTCGGTCCTCCCAGGGCTGGAAAGGGTTAGTTCAGGCTTCCTCAACCTTGGCCCTCCAGATGTTTTGAGACTACATTTCCCATCATCCCTGACGACTGGTCCTGCTAGCTAGGGATCATGGGAGTTGTAGGCCAAAAACATCTGGAGGGCCGAGGTTGAGGAAGCCTGGGTTAGTTTAACCTATGGTTTGCTGGTAAAGCTGAATTACTGTGTCACGAAATGATGCGTGTCTAAAAAGTGTGGCACCGACATGAAAAGTTTGGAAAGCTCTGCTTTATATAATGCTGCCCCTTCCCTCTGACAGACATCTCAGCTGATGCCATTTAACAAAAGCAGCAACAGAAGCAAGTAAACTGCAACAGGAACATATGGAAGAGCCAGTAGTGGTGTAGGGTAACATAAATTTCACTTCAACTCCCTAACCTATTTGTTTTTATTTTTTCATATTCTGCTTAACCAGGGTATATTAGCCAGAGTTTTGAGACCAAGAGCTGGAATAACAGGCTTCAAATCCATGGCTAGGCCATGAAGCTTGTTGATTGACCCTGGACCAGTCACCATCTCAAGCCTAACCTATCTCTCAGGGTTGTTGTAAGGATAAAATGGGGAGGGGGGAACAGTGTACAGAGCTCCTTGGGGGAAAGGCAGGATATAAATGTAATCAATCAAAAAGTCTGGTCAGAAGACTCTGAAGAACAGGTCCTCTCCTCAGTAGCTTGCTTTGCTGCCACCACTGAGAAGAAACAGAGTGAGGTGCTGCACCTGTGGCACAGCAACCCTAATTCATTTGACTCGCATCAAAGGCAGAATGCTTAGTGACAAGGCTCATCTTTCTTGCCTCTGGAATTCCCTTTGACCAACAGGGTAACAACGTTCAGAAAATGATCTTCTCCAGAGTGTAGATACACATACACTTTGTGGGATTGGTTACTGTGAGAGTGATCTCATCCCATAAATCTGCTTTTATTATTGTGAACCATTATTATGAGAACTACAGTGGCGGAAAAGTGGTGGGCAAATATTATGCAAGCACACATACATACAACTTGGTACATCCCTTTGGCCTCAATCTATGCATGCACATAACCTTGTAAAGCAAGTTACAGTATAATTTGCAATCATGGCAATAAACAGTTCGTCAGGGACAGAGGAAGAGGGACAGAATCCACCCAAAGATTTGTATATTTATATATTTCCTTGCATTTCTATGCCACATTTATTCCTATCATGGAACCCAGGTGTTCCAGGAACTGAGCAGATGTAGACCTGCTCTGCCACAGCAAGGTGGTGGCTTCATGTGCTTTCAAACCATACACTGAGATGAAAGGACACTTGAATGGAGCAATGGCTGCTTGATTTCATGAGCTTCGCATATTTAGCCCTCT
Organism: Podarcis melisellensis; assembly: GCF_964234715.1. Classification (NCBI taxonomy): domain Eukaryota; kingdom Metazoa; phylum Chordata; class Lepidosauria; order Squamata; family Lacertidae; genus Podarcis; species Podarcis melisellensis. Next base: position 86,437,780 of record NC_138528.1, read on the forward strand.
TGGCTAGAGCCAGTTGTGAGTGCACTGTACATTTGTTTGCCTGTGTGACTCCCAATCCAAGCAGGGATGTGCATTTAAATGTTCCTATAAATGTATGTAACATCAAGATGTCCCTTTTAAGACAGGAAAAGCCACTGGGAGCGTGTGACTGGAACTGGAGAAGCATTGTGGCTGTACACATACGCTCATGTACATACATATACACAAATTTATAACCTGTCTCTTTTGCATATGGCCCCCAGTAAAGTGTGAGAAAACACCAGAAGTACACCAGAAGTACAATTCACTTAAAACATTTTGGTCCTAATACAAAAGAATTTTCCTTGCACTTAAATGTGACTAATTTGTCCCATTACTTTCAAAGAAATGAACTACAACCATCTTTTTTTCTAGGCTGAGGCCTAAAAATAAAACAAAGTACAATCCTTGTATATGCTTGGGCATTTGTATGCATCCAGCCTCTTTATTATTTATGAAGGTTTATACTAAACAGTGACTTTAGCTGAAAGTAAAGTTTCTGGAGAAAGACAGGATATATACATTATTCTAAACAATACCAATACTTTAAAATAGCTAATTGATCCAGATGACCTGGATATACTGGGTAGCTGAACCTTTATCAGTTTATGTTGGTTGATCATGATTACTCACACATCCAAACTATACAAAAGCCTTAGAGAAATCCAGATGGTGAAAATTCCTCCCACTTTGTGGTAATTTCTCCTTTCACTTATCTGGATGATTTCCAAGGCTCCCCTACTGCCTTAGTCACTACTGAGCCAAATATGAACTGTGGTCATAAATCAGTCTTCTCCATTCTGGAGCAGACTGCCTCGCATGAATTTGATTCTTCAGTCACTTTCCTCTGAATTCCCTCCAGTTCGGTTGTCTGCAACTTTTATAGAACTGTTCGCCCAGAGGCCCTGTCTCTCACTTAAGGTTGCCAAATTAATATTTCAGCTATAAGGGGGACACTTGGGGTGATATGGTATCTGAAAGAAGAGACGTCAACTCTATTCTCACCCTGCTATAGTCAAGAGACCTGACGCTCCCAATTCATCAGCAAAGCAAACATGGCGATAAATGAGCCCTGGGAGGAAGGGAGAAATATGAATAAGCATCAGTATTGTGGCCTATAATGCAGTACAGACTGCCCTGACCATGTTCCCAGATCCAAAAGTATAGCCAACTCAACATGTTAGTTACCTTTATCGCAGATGCAGTCAAATCATCTCCCACATAATGCCATCAACTAGAGATGCTGGTGAAGAAGAATTTTGGCATGAGCAGGAAATTTCACTGGACACTCAGGGTATGTTTTTGTTTTGTTTCCAAGGGCTCATTTCAGACTGAACATAAACCCTTTTGGAGTTTTTTCCCCCAACCCCAAAGGGTTCCCAGACCTCAGATCCTGGCCCTTCACTCTGATTCCAATAAGATCTACAAAATAGTAGCTGCAGGGAGGATATGCACATAAACTTGCAGTTGTATCTGTTGCATGAGCATGGAAGAGAGAGGAAATTTGATCTCACTGCTAGAACAAATGAGCAGAATTCCCTCTTTTGCTGTGCAACAGTAATAAAACACCTCAGTGCAGCCCAGCTAAACAGGGAGCGTTGACCAGGATATGCATTTGGAGGCACCTAGGTACATGCATATAAGTGCAAGTGCAGCCTCCCTGCTCTTTGTTCCTCGAAACAGGATCCATGTTTGAGTATGCACTCTGATTGGCATCCAAATGTGGATTTTAGTGTGGCGAGAGCTGATCCAGAAAGAGGAGACCTGTACCTAGTCACATTTGCTGGGTGATTGTCTGGGATCACATAGTAAAGGAGACAGAAGTCCTCATGATGGTGCCAAAGGAGGAGATTTCCATGGGAGCAATGGCTGTGAAAAGATGTGAGAAACAGCACACATAAAAACTGGAAGAGGGGTGCATCTCACAACCTTTGAAAGCATGTCCTTCATCTTGAAAACACTTGAGGACAAAAACTCACTGCCACTCTTATGTAGATCAACCCTGAAGAGTATTTTCCACAGGCAACACCTTGTTCAAAGAAAGAAATTTTGGGGAATGGCAGAACAAAGGAGAGAGACTGGGTAACCATAACGCCCCTTCAGCCTACTGGTAGGGGATGTGAACAGCAACAGCATCTCACATCAACTTCTGCCTCTGCTTGTGGAAGGTGAGGAATGTAAAGTGTTTTGATCCTTTGCCTTCCACTTTCTGATTGCATTGTTCCATAATAATTGCTTTCAGGATAAGCATGACACCTCTTCTTGGCTCCCTGTAGCTCATTGGGGATCAAATCCAGCACAGTGGCTGATCTGCTTTTATACTTCTCCTTCTTTCATGCCAGCTTGCTTAGTCCAAAGGAGCTACTACCCCTATTACTGAGCCTGTAATGCTCTTCTAATACTTTGATCAATCCTGTTTCTAAAAGGTTCCTTTTGCTGAAAATAATGAGCTTTTTTAGAGGACAAAGAACATCATTTCTTCCTGATAAATATGGTATACCACTAACCAGCCATGGTGACCTTTGCAGGCTTCCATTGACCTTGTCACCAAGCTCTCAGCAAATTCAGGCAAGCCTAAAAAGGCCTGGTCACGGTGTTCTCTATCTGACACATGGGAGCTGAAATACATTGTGAAGATAAAGGAGTACAGGATGAAACTTTTCTTAATGCTATTGTAAACACAGTCATTGCAAAGTGAAAGTTTAGAGCATCCATCTCCAATGTTCCAGGGCATAATACGGTCTCCTAGATGATAGGATGGGCAGCCAATTCATGGCTTAACAAGCACTTGGAAAGAAGACAGGCTTTGACGGGACAAAGTTCCTGTTTATTTATGCCTAAGAGAACTGGATAGCTTGTAATTTTGGGAAGGGAGTATTGCACGCTTCTGCAGAACACTCTTCCGTTGGTTACAGTTTATGGGTAGTGATTGCTGTGTCTGATTCACAAACTGCACGCCAGCAAGCTGACTTATGCACATGAATGTCACAGAGGCCTGACACCAGAGACAGAATCACACACAGACAAGATGCTGGCACACTCATCATCCCCTCTATTTCCAAAGGTCAGAGAGGTGAGTGGGGATTCAAGCATCTGCACACATGAGAAAGGCTGGAAGGAGCCTCAAGATTTGCAGAAGCACACACATACACACACACAAAAAAGTCTTTGTGGGGGAGCAAAACTATAAGGCAGAAGGGGAAGCTCAGAAAACAACATAATGAAAACTGAATGTGCTCCCAAACCTCAGATCCAGGTCCTTCCCTTTTCTGTATGCAAAATTGTAACTGCAGGGAGGAAATTCCCATAAGATTGCAGCAAAGGAATAAGAATGGATGTTTTGCATATCTGATATTATTTTTTAATAGGTATATTGTTATCAAAGGGCTATGTTCTCCAAACTGCAGATTGCTGTTCTTTCCTATTGCTCCAGGAGTGTAAATATTTGCAGAGGAGCAATTATGAAGCATCAAGCGCCTTACAGGAATGTAGAACTGGCCAATTGCAGAGTTTTCAAGCAAGAATGGTCTATTTCTCCATTTGGATACAGAGCAACTGTGCATTGCACTGCTTATGCATTTAGCTCTTTGTTGTTGCACCGTTGTGAATAATTGTGGATCAATCTTTTTTAAAATATTCATCTTAAATCAGGGATGAGGACAAGTTAGACTGGAATCTGTTAGCATATCTCTAGGTGGTGTGAAGTAGATTGCAATGGTTTCTTATTCCTGATCTTTTAACAATAGCAACAACAAAAATGTCCTTTCCCTCCTTAAATGAGGCTGCCAAAGAGAAGAAAGTGTGGGTTCACTGTGAGTGAATTTGTATGCGAAAGGACTGTGAGTCCAATTCAGTTGTGGTTAGGGATTGGCAAATCTGTTAATTTAGTCTCCATTTCTCATTTTTCCAATCTTCAGTTCTCCATACTGTCACATCACCTGGCAATTTCATTTTAAAAAGTCCCATGAAAATTCATCAGCATTTTAGAGTGAATTCCTTCTAATATATGCATTTTAATGCATTTTTGCCCGATGCATACATTTTTTGCTAGACATTTACCGGACTATAAAGCTTTTTCACATGCTATTTTCACAATTGCATGCCTTTTATGTGCAATTTAGCCTCCTAAATGCCTTTTGAACACATTACCTGTCTGGAGAAGTGCATTGCAAAATTCAGAGAAATGTGAATTTTGAAAGATAGCTTTGGACAAATCTTTGCACAATGGGTAAACGAAAATCCTGGTGCAACAACAGGAACCTGTTGTCATCCACAAGCACTGCATCTAGAGGCTTCTGCATCACTCTGTTCGGGGAAAGCTCTACTTGCTGCAGGTGTGAACCTGCCCTATGAACGCCGTCCCATCAGAAATAAGCAACTATCCTACTTTTAAAAGACATCTGAAGGCAGCCCTGTTTAGGGAAGTTTTTAATGTTTAATGCTGTATTGTGTTTTTAATATTCAATTGGGAGCCAACCAGAGTGGCTGGGGAAACCCAGCCAGATGGTTGGGGTATAAATAATAAATTGTTGTTGTTGTTACTATTATTATTATTATTATTACTACTACTACTACTACCTAGCAACTATCTAAAGAAGTAAGAACATTGAGCTGGCCAGTGAATCATGCTGTAAAAAAGCAGTTGCCCAAATTGCTGTCAGACAAGAAGAATGTGAAATAGCTCCTGGTGTTTGTTTCTTCAGAAATAACAAATAAGAAAGACTGTCAGTCATGCAGAATGACAAATATTACTGTTTGTAGCACTTCATATAGTGCTTCTATGGACATGCCTAATCTGCTCCAGAAGCTAGTTATATCCATATTTAGTGACATCCTATTAAACAGTCTTGCTTCTAAAGGCAATGGTCTGAACTGTAATTGATGGTTTCTGTTTTATATGCTACATAAACTACACATTGTGTATCTGTATCTGTGTGTGTGTGCACATGTTTAAGTGACAGAAGCAAAATGGGGTTCTTGGCCACCACTTCTGAAAGCACCCAAAGACATTCCAGCTTTGCTTGAGCTGCCTATGATTCCAGCAGTGAAGGCAGTTCAGTCTCAATGCAACTATCTTGTACAACTGCCTTTCCCTGTCTTGTATCAATGCAAACCTCAGTAATAAGCGGGACAACCCCATTTGCCCAATACAGGCTCAGCTTTGTGTAAGAACTGCCAACACCTCTGAGAAGGGAACGTTTCTGGCTTTCAGAATTTGGGGGATTTTAATGGACTTCCTGAGTCCATAAAAGATAATGGCCCTGTTACTTCTGTGAGTTCCCAATGAGTTTAATGGCGCAAAGGCACATGTAAAGTGAGAGCAAGCCGGCCCTTTTCCTGTTCTCATTCCATCAATAAGCTTTCTCTCCAGAATCAGCATCTAACACAGGGAGTTTATACAGATAGTACTGAAATGTATGCATAATCAGATTGTCCAAGATTCAGAAATGAAACACATGAAAATACACACAAACTTTGTTTCTCTGGAAAGTACCAGGAGAGCTGTCTAAAAGTACCCATCCACATACCTGCAGGCGTACATGCTGACATGTGTGTGTGTTTGTGTGCTTGTGCTTGTGCATGTGTATCTTATAATACACACAGCTCCCACAATCAGAAATGTCATTATCCACAAATTCGGTTATCCAAACAGAAAGAATTGTGCTCAGACTTCGTTACACAAATGGCTGATTCAGATATCTGAACAGCCATAGTTTGCCCATTTCCTTATTTGTTTGTGTTTTGCTGGTCATCAGCAGCCATTTTCAGGAAGAAACCGTGGAGGGAGGGGTAAGAGAGATTGGACAAATCACGGATTAGAAATGTTCCCATAGGAAATAATGAAAATTGTCAGCTCATAATATGAATACTTACCTAATGAGCAATTTCCTAGGAACCTAGGAACCATACACATAGGCCCTACATGTTATATCCAGATAGCAAAAATTATGGATTCTTGCCTACTCTGTCCCTGCATTTTGACTCCCACACCCCAGATGTGCAGTGACCACTGTATAGTGATACAGTAAACTGTGCAGTATACATCTCTGACTTGGTGTCCTAAGTGAAAGGGGTATCTGGGTTTTTCCTCAGTGCACTCCATTGTGCGCTCCAGCATTCAGCTGCGATGCCCTCAGCGCTGAGTATCCTCAACAAGTGCTTTCTCACTGACCACAGCTCACAAAGTTGTTGTTTAAATTTCAGCATAAATGGAAACAAAAATACCTTGTGATACATGCTTTACTGGATGGGTCTCTTGCACTGTGAGATTTCGATCCAATTTCCTGACCCCCATACAACCTACTTTCCACAGTGTTGACACTGTGTATAGAGATCAGCTCCTTAGACTTAAAGATTTCAAGTCGTTTGTTGGATTTTGTCATTTCTGGAAAATCGTGGTTCCAGGAAAGCATCCCTGCTAGAGTTCTGCCAAGCATCCAATAAGCTTCTAGGATTTTCTGACGCGCAGAGGCAGCCTGCATGATGAGGGGCCATATTGTCTGTCACAGGCCTCCTTGTAGATACATTCACTGTGTGTACTTTGCAAGGCACAAAAGCAGGCAAGTGGGTGGCGGAGGCCAAGGGGGTGGGAGGGGCGGGGGAACAGGACAAAACAAAACAAAACCTCATGGCCTTGTAAGCATAACAGTTTAGTCTGCTTTCAGGGACATAAGCTGGCAGTTGCCTTTGTAGTAACCCGCATGACAACAGCAAAAACATCAGGAGTAATTAGACAAAATGATGGTATAAATTCAGCCCCCTACCTCTAAACCACCCAGCTCCTCCTCCAATCAACTCATTTGGAAACAATGCATCTTTTGTGGCCTCCAAGTCACTTTTTAAAAAGACAATCAATTTCTTTCTTCACTGTTATAGAAAAGAATGTGCTGCTTAGATAACCAATGTTGACATGTCTCTTTGGGGTGGAGGGCGGGAGCACTTCTCTGGGACCGTTTATTATGTGTCCCCTGCCAGATAACAGCCACCCCCTCTTCACCCACCCCCAGGAGGAAATCACTTCATCTTTTGAATGCAGCTTTAAATCCTCCCCCATGTGTGCCAGCCCCATTGCCTCCACAGAATCCCTGATTGTTCAGCTGTTGGAGGTGTACGTGATCAAGACCCAATTCTCCTTGTTCCGGGACTTTGGCTGGTTATGGATAATTGGTCATGCTCCATCCAGCAGATCAAACAAGCGCATGAAATTCTCCTTGCTGCCTTTCTCTCTCTCTCTCCCCCTTTGGAGTACGACTGGTGGGTGGTGCTAGTGGCAGGCAGGGGTGGTGATGTGGCTTGGTATTGGGGACCACGCTGGATTTATATGGAAATTATCTAAGTGTGTGGCTTTCTCCCTTACCCACTTTTCCAAAGGAGTCTGAAATTTAATCGTATTTACTTTAATGAAGGGGAACAGTGCAAAAAAGCAAGCCATGAAGAAGAAGGAGGAAAACGTGGTGGGTGATCCCATTCCGTTTGATGTAAACAACATCCAGCAGCTTGAAATTTCTGTCCTGAAGATTCTCAGAGAAGGGAGAGAATCTCTCTATCCTATCCTAACGCCAATGCATGCCTGTGTTTTTAAGTCTACTACAGCCTTGCCCAGTGTGGCAAGAATAATAACTATTGTGGCTAGCCAGAAAGAACAGTAAGTACAGGGACCCTGGAACAGGGACGGTGGAGAAATTTGATTGAGTCCACATTTAAAGGTCACACTTTCCGAAACAATACGTGAACCAAAACACAACCATCCTTTGTTATTCACACTTCTCCAATCTCGTAATGCACTTCTCCAGCTGAGTAATGTGGAGAAAAATACGAGGGTAAAGTGTACAAAAAATAATAATGAATCTAATAGTGACAGTAACTTACAACAATGAATTAAATTGGGGAAAATTGCTTTACAAATGGTATATTGGGGAAATTGCATGCCCAAGTGTTGATATTATGAGAAATCTGTACTAAAATGCTGGGGAATTTTCAAGAGGAACTTAAAAAAAAAAAATGCAAACTGATGCGGAAATGTGGAGAACTGAACTTTCAAAAAATGAGAAACACCCAAACCCTAAAAATGTTTTGAAGGTCAGGGTTGTCAAATATTATATTCAAGCTTAGTTAAAATGGATTGCAATAGGACTAAGAAGACACAGCTCATAAACTTACAGCGAATTAACATTCACCTCTGGATCATGTTTCATTGTTCTAGAAGTACAGTTCATAAGTTTATTGTTCTGTCCAAAGGCCGTGACAAACTTACACCAATAGTATTAATAAAATAATACAGAACTTATTTCCATTATATGAGCCACGATCCATGATATAAGAGAGAGAAGTTACCAGAGACACCAACAAACTCAAATCCAACTTGATTTCAAATTAAAGCTCCAAATCACCACAAAAATTTATAGTGATTTTATCAAATTCCTTTTTCCTGTCTCCCCATCCCCACCCCTGCAGTGCATAGGGGGTCACTCTTTGTGTTACAAAGCTATTATTGCCACTCAAAAGGAACCAAACAATTTCTGCCAGAAGTACTTGCTTATGTGTGTGAACAAAGGTTTCAAAATCTCTTGGGTTTCTATATATGGGGCAGGCTAAAAGATAATTGAATGATGTATTTCACCTGAGGTAGACCACAAATACAAAGTCTGCCTGAGTACAGACCTTGTTGTGTCAGTGGTTCAAGACTGCATTGGGCATCCCTTGGAAATGCAGCTTAATAAAGGCAAAATTAGAGGAAACCAGCCAAGAATGTATTAATTATTGTGAGAAACTATGCAAATCAGGATGGCAAAAAATATAAGATTTTAGGAAATATTTTTAATGAACCGATTAACTGATTTCAAGTCTGGAAGGCAAAGAATTTATGGAGCAAGACATTAAAAAGGAAGAGTTAGAGCAAGCTATCAGAAAACTTCAGAAAGGCAAATGAATGGGTCCTGCTGATTTTATAGTAGAAAAACTATAAAGTATTTATTGTTCTTTTGAGTACCCCACCGACTTAGGTCTTAAATAAACTACATGCTCAGGATGAAATACCACAAGAATGGGAAACATTTTACCATACAGTATAAGAAAAAGAAAGAAAGAAATGGAACAAGTTCTTATAGACCTATAATGCTGTTAAATTTTGTCTATTTTTTAAACATCTGTTCTAAATGAAAGGAAAAATAAGATGGTATTCAAATGTATAAATCAAGATCAATTATGGTTTATTAAAGGAAGAGCATTAAATATGAATGGGTATAGACTCTTGAATATAATAAACTTCATCAAACAATAAATTAAGGGGGGTAGAGGAAAGCATATGACAGGCTTGAATGGAGATATTTGAAGGCGTGCCTAAAACAATGTGGATCTAGTTCAAGGTTGGATTGATTTGATTTAGCCACCACTGTTTGTGCAGATGCTCTTTCTCTGTAGCAACACTTGAATTACATTTTATGTTAATCCCCATGGCTACTGTTTTCCAATGTTGCAGGATCAATTTACTAAAATGGTGGGGAGAGAAGTCAGAGGGGCTTGTGGATTTCATTAAGGGCTCCCATCCCAACCCCAATAATTTAAATGTTGTTCCACAGATCAAGGCACCAGAGACAGGGCTTTCTTAGTGGTGACTCCTACCCGATTAAGTATTTTCTGTGACGTATATCACCAGCATTAAGAAAATTTGAATAACTCATCTATTTTCCAATGCTTTCAGGTAGCACGGGGAGGGATTTGATAAGAGGTGGATAACTGTGGTGGATAACAGGGAAACAGTCTAATATGTGCCTCTAATTCATCATCACCTTGCCCAGAAAAGGGCTGAACCAAAGCTGAAGACACCATTATATTGTTGTTGTTGTTGTTGTTGTTGTTGTTGTTGTTGTTATTTCGCTTTAATTTACCCAGGGCAACCCAAAGCAACTTACAACAAACAGACAGATATGCCACCTCCCGCCACATAGATACATGCAAACCAAGAAGAAAAAGAAATACATAGAAAAATATTCTGCTCACTTCTAAAAGGCCACAGATAATTAAAGGCCGAAGTCATGGTTATTGAGGAAAGCTTTTGCCTGGCTCCTAAAGGTATTTAATGATGGTGACAGGTAAGCCTATCTGGGGAGAGCATTCCACAAATGGGGAGCCACCACAGCAAAGGTGGCATTCTTGTGTCACCACCCTCTAGACTTCTCATGGAAGCAACTCATGAAGAAGGCCCTCAGATGATGGTTGCAGGGCCTGGGTTGGTTCATATTGGGAGAGGAGGTCCTTGAGGTATAGCAGCCTTGATCCATTTAAGACTTTATAGGTAAGCTTACGCAGTAGCAGTAGGGGGGTCTGGTTATGCATCACACACAAAAAGAGGACAAGAGGGGACACACCTTTTTGCAAAATTTGCATATGCTAATTTATATGTAAAAATGCACATTTAAAAATACTTGTTACAATTCAGAGAGAAATACATCTCACCATAGTGGGGAAGCCTGTGATCCAGTAACTGCGTGCCTGTTCAGTGTGCTCTCCAGGTGTTCAGCACTGGTGGGCTACTTTATCTTAAAGAGGACTTGGATTAGACAGCCCTTCCAGCAGAAGATGCCTTCAAACAGAGTATTATCCTCCTTCAAGCAGAAGACTGTTCTCTGTAAAGCAGGACACATGGCTACCCAAAGCAGCAGCAGGAGGGGTGCATCATCAGAGAAAATAAGGAGGTATGGATGAGCCAAACGTCTAGGACATACTTGGTAGAGCATAGAAACCTTATGTATGGTACAAACATCACATGGGAAAGAGGCCACCATTCCTAGAAACCATTAGTCCATCTATGAACCTTGTCCTAATCTCCTGTCATCTCTAATTTCTGGGACTCCCACTGCAGAAGGCTGGACAGGCAATAATAGCGAGCATCATCTTATGCCTAGAATTCTAGTATGTGTGCTGCACCTTGGCGTGCTGAAATGTTAAGTGCCTGAACTGTGTTGTGAAAGGCGCTTAAGAGCAGCCTCTTCCCTTCCGGGCCTACATTCCCAGTGCACAAATCACTTCAGTCAGCGAGACAGGGAGGGAAGGAAGCCCACGGGAGTTGGCGGATCTTGAGTTCCATTGTGTGCTGTTTTCACTGCCTGCTTGCCTGTTTATGTCTCTTTCAATAGGTAATGCTTGGGAAATTGTTACCTGATCCCTCCCTCCCTCCTTCCACCTTTGTTTACAAATGCAATCTGGTTTGATTAATCCCTGCTTACTTACTTTCTCTCCACTCTGTCTGGGCCCTCATCAATTGAGTGATGTAAGTGGTAACCAATCTCTCCCAGGCCCACAAAGTTAGTTGGTCGTCTTATTTCCTTATTTATTAAGGCAGACACCTTAGAAAGGCTGGAAAATATTACAAAAAGAAGCTCAAGAGACTCGATCCATGGAACAAGGAACAAGCGCTGCAGCCTTCAAGTCTGCTACATGAAACACCTCTCAAATGAAGCAAGGCCATACGTTATTTGTTCATGGGAAACTGCATTATTTATTTATTTATTTTCAACCTGATCCTGCCGTGTTGCTTCGCTTGTCAGTAATGAAGTCTGCCTCCTAAAATGACATCTCTGCAGTCACTTGGGGGCTCTCAGCAAATCACAACACCAACCATGCTTCTTGCGTGACAGCAACACACAATATTTGGACAACATGCTATGTGGGTTCCCACACACACCTTCCAGGTATCGAATAGGCGTTGCTATGGGATTTTTTAAAAAAATAACTTTTGTGTTTTCCAGAAAGAGAATGCTTCCCCCTAGCCTAGAGCGCTGAGGAAATCATGTGGTGATTTTCACTTTGGGTCATTTGTCTGAAGGCAACATCTCTAGCCACAGTGGTGCCCATTCGGACTGGCAGGGCAGAAATCAAGGAGACCCACACTAGGTAAAGTCAGAGCCAACCAATTCTGTGTTTGTCCCCATCCTCCTCCCCACCAAGTTCTGCAAGGGCAACTCTGAGACAAATGGCCCACTCTGTACTATACATTTAAAGCAATATCATTCCATTTCCCTGCATGATATCCTGGGAAGTATAGTTTGTTATGGGTGCCGAGAGTTGTGACAAGACCCCTCCTCAGAGAGCTGTCGTTCCCAGAGTTCCTTGGGAAGAGGGATTGACAAACTACTCTGGCGATTGTAGCTCTGTGAGGGGAATAGGGATCTTCTAACAATTCTAAGTATCTTTAACAGACTTCCAAGAATTATTTGAGGGAAGCCATTACTGTTCAAAGTGATATGATACTGCTTTAAATGTGTAGTGCAAACAGGACATTAAGAAGGAGAAAAGTGGCCTTCAATACCATTCGCTGGACTATATGCAGGCCGAGGGCAGGCTGAGGTGGGAGGAGAAGTGGCTCATTCACTCTAATGGACAAGCCTCCACTGTTCAGAAATGTAACATACATCTTTAGGATGGGGCAAACAAAGAATGGGTCTGTGTAACCAAGGCACAAGAATCTCCTTGGCAGAACAACATGTAGTTCAAGAAGCTTATAAAGTGGTACCTCGGGTTACAGACACTTCAGTTTACAGATGCTTCAGGTTACAGACTCTGCTAACCCAGAAATAGTACCTCGGGTTAAGAACTTTGCTTCAGGATGAGAACAGAAATCACGCGGGGCGACGCAGCAGCAGCAGGAGGTCCCCATTAGCTAAAGTCTTACCTCAGGTTAAGAACAGTTTCAGGTTAAGAACGGACCTCCAGAACAAATTAAGTTCTTAACCCGAGGTACCACTGTATTATTACTGTTTTTGACATTATTTTTTACGTTTTTATTCTTTTAATGCCGCGTAAACCCTGATTTCCTTAAATAAGCGTAATTACACTTTATAATTTATGTGCTTCAAGTTCATTCAGACTTCCTCAGACTCAAATGTGCTTGGCAAGTTTACTAAGAGTTTTGGACTCTCCAAGTAGTGGTGGCACTTTTACAAGGAAGGTGATTTTTTTTGGAGGGGGGGCGTTCTGCCAGAGATTTAGTAATTTCTGATGTGGTGACAGCTGATTAAAGGCTTTTAAGTGTTGTATATCACTTGCAACCTGATCTGTTCACAGTCACCTTATGCAAAATGTGAAGACTGAGAGCACAATTCTGTATGTGTTTACTCAAAGGTAAGCCAGACCGAGTTTAAGGGGACATTCTCCCAGGTAAGTGTTTATTGAGCTGCAGCCAAAACACACCTGCCATTTGAGAAAAGTGCAAAGGAACATAAGGAAGGAGAAGGAGATTCTTCTGTGACTGTGAGAGATAAAACAACCGCATAAAATCATAAAACTAAAAGGACTAGGTAAAGGTACCCCTGCCCGTACGGGCCAGTCGTGTCCGACTCTAGGGTTGTCACTTAAGAGCTTGGGGGCCAGCGCTGTCCGGAGACACTTCCGGGTCACGTGGCCAGCGTGACGAAGCTGCTCTGGTGAGCCAGCACCAGCGCAGCACACGGAAACGCCGTTTACCTTCCCGCTAGAAAGCGGTACCTATTTATCTACTTGCACTTAGGGGTGCTTTCGAACTGCTAGGTGGGCAGGAGCTGGGACCGAAAGACGGGAGCTCACCCCGCCGTGGGGATTCGAACCGCCGACCATACGATCGGCAGGTCCTAGGCACTGAGGTTTTAGCCACAGTGCCACCCATGTCCCCACGGCGCCACAACCACATAAAATGATAAAACCAAAAGGACTAGTTACAGATAGGTAGCCGTGTTGGTCTGCCATAGTCAAAACAAAACAAAATCCTTCCAGTAGCACCTTAAAGACCAACTAAGTTAGTTCTTGGTATGAGCTTTCGTGTGCATGCACACTTCTTCAGATACCTGAAGAAGTGTGCATGCACACGAAAGCTCATACCAAGAACTAACTTAGTTGGTCTTTAAGGTGCTACCAAAAGGACTAGGATGTCTTTTAAAAAATCATTCCTGGACCACCTGCACAGAGGTAAACACCTTCCATAGTGAAGTGGTTTCTTAAAAATCTTGCTATTAAGTCTGCAATTTCACATGAACAGCTTTTCAATATCATTGGATGATTATGATTGGTTACAGGACTTGAACATAATAAGAACCTGTTACCAGCCCATAGGATTGAAGCCCCCCAAATATGGTTAGTTTCTTATACCATGTGCAGGGTCTTGCCCAATAAATTTTGCTGACTGAAGCAAAGGACAAGATGGTGTCTGCTCTCTCCATCTCTCTTGCATACATTCCATTTGCAGAAGACCATTGGACAGGCAGCTGAATCAAACTCTGGCAACAGGACATTATCCTGCAGTGTGCCTGAGGGTGACAAGCTAATGCAGGGCTGGCTGCATTGCATGGTATTCACAGCTCTTTCTCTCAACAGAGGAAAATGCCTGATCAAGAGGAATTGACCCCTCACAAACATTCTCCAGCACCAGTTGCCTGAGGTACCTGCCTTGTGATAGAGCTGGTCCTGATTATGAAAGGTATCAGAATATCTTGCATAGGGCTAGTGGAGGAATTCAATTCAGTTCACATTTAAAGGTAAACTTAGCTAATTCAAAACCATGCAAAAAAGCAAAAAAACAGCCGTCCTTTGCAATTCACACTTCTCTGAATTTTGCAGTGGAGTCCTCCAGCCATGAAATGTTTCCATAAATGCATATGTTCGGGTGCAGTGTGCATAAAAATGCATATATTGGTGAAAGTAACATACAAAATGAGCTGTGTTGGGGGAAATTGTTTGGCAAAAATGTGTTGAGAACTGTTTGACTGCTTTCCTTTTGGAAAATTCAATTTTTAAATACCTATTAATTAATATATATATATCAGGGTTTTAAAAACATTAACCCCACATTAGACTTACCCAAAACACACACAAAATGTTTTTGTATTTCAACACTCTATTGTTAGCTGCCATGGGCTTTTTTAAAAAGAAAAGGTGGGATATAAATATTTTAAAAGATACAAATTAAGCTCTTCCAAGCCAGGGAAGGGGAGAAAGTAGAATCAGTTCACATGTAAAGAAGAACCTACCCAAGTTGCAGTTTCCAAAACAAACCAAAATAAAGCCATCCTTCAAAATTTGAAGTTCTCTGAATTTTTTGATGCAGTTCTTCAGCTGAGTAGCATCTACAAAAATGCATATAATAGGGGAAAGTGTGCATGGAAATGACATACAAAAATGCATTGTGTTAGGGGAAGTAATTTACAAAAATTAAAAAATAGACATATTAGGCAAAAGTCTATACAAAAATGTATGTATTAGGAGAAAATTGCATTACAATACTAATGGGTTTTTGAAAAGACAAGACCTGTGAAAAACTGAAAACGATTGGGAAAAAAAGGAGAAACCAAAACTGACAAATTTGCCCACTCCTGTATATATATTTGTCCCCTGCCTGCTCCTTGACTCAATAGGATTATGCCCCCCAGCACAGCTGTTGTTGTTGCATCTATGCACATGTCTCGTAGGGAAGAATAGGCGGAAGGAACTTGATTGAAGAGTCCAAGTGGTGGGAGTTGTAGTCCAGCAACCTCTGGAGAAACACAGGTCCCCCACCTCTATTTTACAAGATTCAGAGGATTTTTATTCCGCTGAGTTGAGGGTTGATTGTTGTTATTTCCTGATGGGCATGCTGCAAAAGCAATAACAGTGGGCAAGAAAGGCCAGTTCCAATGTATTTGTGCTATCAGAGAACCTGATCATTACCAACATCTCATGCATAATAAATTGTACAGAGAAGGAGGGGGAAGGGTAACTGTAGATGGCTAGAGCGAAACAATCGTCTGTTGTGTTCTGGAGTTCCCAGTGTGCACACTGAAAATCAGTGCTGTGTTCTCTCCACTGGGTCTCAGGAATACTTGGAACACAAATAGGCAAGACCACAAAAATAAAAACCATCACTTACCAGCCAACCTCCTCCTTCCTTTTCAACTTCCCCTCCCTACCCCTCATTTAAATGAAACAGCAGACTTGCCTCTTTTGTTTACCTGTTGTTTGGCTAATTCACCTGCATTAAATTGTGATGGATCAGATGCTGTTGGCTGGAAACCTGAAACCAGGTGAAAATGCAAGTGGAGAATTGTATCTCTCTGCTTTTCACAGGCACAAAAGCTGACTTTCCTCTTTGGTGCCCAGCCAGAGAACCATGAGGGGTTCTTTGACATGTACCTAGTACTAACCACTCCTAAATTGCCACTATATCTTTGGGACAGCTTAGTCATAAGGGGTCATCAGAATGGCAGCAGGACAGCATTCTAGGAGAATACTTTGCTGAGAGTCACTATGAAATGATGGACATAGGAAGCTGTCATATGCTAGGTCAAACCATTTGTACATTAAGTCAAATAATGAGGAGGAGGAGCTCTCTGGCAGAGGGCTTTCCCATCGCTTGCTTCCTGATCCCTTTGACTGGTTTTTCTGTTTTGCTTTCATGACCAACAGGCCCATGACCTATTTGTTGAGTATATCTGGGTTCCCAACGGTGGCAGAGGATTGATACGAAATATCTCTCAGGCTGATGTACACTTCATATGTGAGTTGCCCAAGCTGCCCTTTGCTTGGCTTGGCTGTCCCACTGGGCAGAAGACAGTCATCGACTCTGAAGGTCCTCTAACTGAAGGTACCCTTTACTTGAGGTCTGTCTGGTCCATGTCTGGTTTAAAGATAAGGAACATTAAGAAGGGAGGATGGGCAGGAGCCTTGAAGTTGCCCTTTGTCCATGAGCAGCACCTGGTTAACAGATGGAACAGGTGTACAAGTCACCTAGTGTCTTCCCCACTGTGGTGAGATGTACTGTATTTCTGTTTAAATTGCAGTAGTTAGATCTAAATATTCATATTTGGGGTGGGGATGCTGGAATGCTGGAATGCTGAGATCTAGAGAATAGTGGCTTGTTTAGGGCCTCCTAATGAATTCAGGGCTAAGCTGTGGACTACAGAACTATCCAGCAACAATTATGTGCCAGAAATTGCCTGATAAAACCTGGGCGTATCCTTAGCTCACAACTCACACAGGTAGAACATTTTCTCATATCAGGCTTAACTCATCTTTGAGACTCTCATTAATATTAATGGGTGCTTTTGATGGGGACGAGTGGGCATTTGCAATGGAAAAGGATCTTCTAGCCAGTGCAGATTTTCCATCTGACTTATGAACCAATTGTGGTGCCAGGGTGAGGACAAACACAACTGCTTTAAGCTTCATGCAATGTCCTTAAACAGTTTGCCAGGGGTGGGGAATCGACTCCAGCTGGTGGGCAACCATCTGGTAGCCACACACCAATGGTAGAGCCAGAGGCAAGAAGTGGGCGGGGCAATGAATATGACTCTTAACTTTTGTTCAGCAAGCTATATTCCAGCCACACAAATTCAGTGGTTTCTCTACACATACATCCCACATATCTTGAGCCAGGCAAGAGGCATTGTCAGAGTCCAAGGACACTCTGTAGCCAAGCAAAGGCAGAAGGAGAATGTGGAGCAGGACCAGTGAGAGGTGTAGCCTGGGAAGAGCCAGATAAAGAGACCAGGGGGCTGCATTTGGCCCCCAGGCCTGAGGTTCCCCCGCCCTTGCAGTATGTGCTACATCAGTCCCAGGCTGTCTGTGTAGGAATTGTGTCCTAATAATGTCTGAAGCAGCCCTCGCATCCATATCATGTGTTGAGAACTGGACGGTTGGTCCATTAAGGAAGCAAATGCTGGGATAAGTTTCAGTTATTATGACTGGCTCGCGCTAAATATCCATTACTGAGCCCCATTGAAAAGCTTCATATCCCATTACAGATTCCCAGAAACATTTTGTCACCCTGCGTCACTGCACTTTCTTAATCTCCACTGTTTGCTAATAGCTTTAGTCTGAGTCCTGATGCAACAGCTGCTAATTGTTAGCGCCGCTTGCATTGCATTTCCAATGTGGGTCAGCTCTCTTAAAGACCTCACTAACTGGACAGCCGGATTGGTATGGCTGCAGGGCGTAGAATTCAGTAGGACATCTCTAAAACTCTGGCCAGAGGAGAATTCCACACAATTCCTCGTGATTTCTCTACACACTTACCCCCGTCCCACCAATTGCCACCCCACCCTGAAGAGCCTGGCTATGCCCCAGACCACAGCAGGGTTGGCAGCTGTTTGGCAGCTTGTGGGGTGAATCCAATCTGGCATGACTTTGATACACTTTCATTTACGTCTACATTGTCTCCCAAACACATAGCTGAGTCCAGAATCCCAAGCTGTGCTATGCAATGAAAATGCTTTACTGTCTGGGAATTGCCTCAGCAGATGAAAACACAGAAACCAGTATCCATTCTTTGAAATGGCCAGATGACAATTCCTGTCAGAGCCAACCGAGGTCCCAGCTCACGAGAGACCCAAGTCCAATCCGGTTTATATACAAAAGTCTTTATTGAAGAACATTGTTGGCTTTACATCCGAGCCCCGTGGCTCTACGTCTGTTACGCTTAGACCGCTGAAGTACCCTCTGAATCAGTACCGCCCCTGCACCAGTTTAAGAGGCTTGTGCTGGACCACCTCTTCCTCTCCTTCCTTTTCCGCAGGGTCTTTCTGCCTCCCTGGGCTCCCTCCCGCCGGGATTCCCCAGAGGCTGAATCCTCTGACGCCTGTTCCCCCCTCCTTCGCGCTTTGGGACCAGGCTCCTCCCCAGGGCTTCCCTCACTTCCGTGCGCCTCCACATTTGAACTTGGCGCGCGTACGTTGCTTCTGACCTTCCTCTCGACCGCTACACTGCTCCCGGTACTACTCTCCGCCCCTTCCAGCAGGACGTCTTGCCCCGATCTCCTTCCCCTCTCTGCTTCCTGTTCTGCTCCCTCTGACACACTGGTAACTCCACCCCCTTCACTCCGTTCTGGCGGAGACGCCGGCCCCAATCTCCAACTCCCACTGGGGGTTCTCCCTTCGCTCCCCTGCTCCTGACTGCTTCCCCCTTTGGCTCCCCTTGGCCTGACCAGGGGGGCTTCCTTTTGGGAATCCTCCGACTCACTGGACAGACTCATGGACGACCTTTGGTCATTGTCATCCTCTTCCTCGTCGCTCTGGGATTCTTCCCCCTCGCTCTCTGTCTCCTCCCTCATCTGCTCTTCTCTCCCTGAACCCCTGACAATTCCCAAGAAGAAAATGATGAATTTCACCAAACTAGGTCTTCTAAAATGGTAAGAAGAACCTGATGGCCAATGTCAGATGTAACCAGATATAAACTGGATGGGCACATCCCTGGATTACAATTCATTCCAGATTCTGAACTGGGACCCATCCATGTTTTGGTAAATCAACAGAGAGGCTTGGCAAGATTATTCACAACAATGTCACTGAAATTTTATGCAAGGCAAATGAAATATAGATCCTGCTCTCCAGATCCATTACTCAATCAGCAGAATTTTTAAAATGGTAAGGGGCTTTCCTGAATTTTATTATTATTTCAGGCTGTGAGATATGTAAGCATGCATGTTCGAATGCTTCTGCCTCCCCAAAAGAAAACCTAGCACTCCACAGAGAATAATAGCACATCAGAGAGATGGCAAGCCTGAATCCTCTGATTTGAGGATGGTCCTTATGCATTATCCAAGGGCATTCAGTTTCACCATCCACTTTCCCTGTTGAATGTCCACTGTTTGACAGACAGGCACTGCCAGAAGACTTCACCCTTTGCTTGGGATATAATGCCATTGTCACATTAACTGTTATAGCACTGTATGCTCCTGCTGTTTGTGCAGCAATGCCATGGTGAGGAGAGGAGGGCAGGGCAGGGCATCAGCACCACCAGAATGTGTGTCCCAAAACTAGAATAAGAAGAGGGCATTTGGGCAGGTGTCTTCTTACCTCTGATACTGTTACTGCTATGATACCTGGAGTGATGTGCAATGAAGGATTTGCATATCACATAATATTACGCCAGAGAGCCTTCTGTGGTATAAAACTGCCATGCATGCTGAAGATGCTGTAGAAATAATATGTGGTGGTCATACAGTAAAACATAATAAAATGTAGCTTTTACGGAGCCCCAGTGTTTTGGAAAACTCTTCACTTCAGTTTCAGGGTTTACTTATCCCACTTGACTGAGCCCACAATGGGTTTTCCTTTCATTTTATTGTGTGCATCTTTATAATCAAACTCTACTACATATTATGAAGATATATCAACTTGCAGAGTCCTGTCTTATTCCTTCCAAAGCCCTCACTAGACTCATTTTTACTTAAATTCCCATCTGTACTGCTGACTAGGTCAAGTGACACAATGACTCTGGGAGTGCAGAACTTCTGGAGTCTGGTTGGCTCCTAACCCTAGCAGACCACACAACTCCTAAAGAGTCCAAGGGTCACATCTTTCCTTCATTGCAATACTGGCTGCATTGGCTTTCTTGAATGTGCAGTGTATTTCTCAACGATGAGTGACAAGACTTCCAAGCTTCCTCTGTGCAGAAAACTGGATGCGCTGGCCACATTTTCATTAGCCTGAGATTACTTTTTCAGACAAATGGCGCCCCGTGCATTTTAGGGGTGCCTATGGATCACTATGATGATTCTACCCATGAGAAGGAGGGTGTGTCCCAAAAAAGAGGACATATGGCAACCCTAGTTTGCTCCCACCATCCCTTGTGAGTTTGCAGGGAGGCTCAAAAGTAAGACAATTTCTATTGGGGGGGCTGGAAAACAATGTGTTGTACACTCCTTCATATGTGGAATTTAAAGAAAGCACCAGTGCCTTCGAGATTTGAATGAAGCTGTTAAGAACATAAGGCTTGGTGGATCAAGCCAAAAGCCTATGTAGCTCAGTATCCTGTATTTTACAGAGACCAACCAGATGCCTTCATCATTTCCCAGACAGCTATTTCTGAAGATGAACTGGCCAGCAAGGTTTTCGGTTCCCTCTTCTTTTTCCATTCATTCTTTGTTTTCTTTCCCTCCTTGCTCTTAACAATAACTTCAAATTGTCCAGTGCAGAATATCACATTGCTGCAGTTTGGCCTGCTGTGTCCCTTTGTAGCTCCCAGATGCTGGCTGGCTGAGTTTCTGTCTCTTTCTCTTGATAAGTCAGCTTCCTTTCCCTACCCAGTCCCAGGTTTTTCTCACACTGAATCTCTCCCCTATTGCCCCCAATCCACCATTTGCTTTCACTGTCTCTTATTTATCATACTGGTTAGGCTTAATTTTTGCATCTCTCCAGCAGTAGATTTTTCTCAAACCTCATACTGACTAAGCCACACACAAGCATCCCTCTTTCACAGCTAGTACAAATAGCTGAGGGCTTCTGCATGCATTTGTGCTGGGAGTTTGTCTGAATGAGCAATTTAAGCAGATATATATTTGCTGTAACCTGAGGGGTATTTTGCATGGGGGACTGAGGAGTGGAAATCCAAACCAGCCTCAGTCCATCCTCTGACCTGCAATATTAACTGTGGACTACATTGCAAGGGCTATTGTAAATGAATTTCTTTCATCACAGCCTTCCAATCAGGACTAAACCTGGGACCATTTTTATGCAAAGCTCCTACTGAACCACTGAGCGACAGCCTCTCCAATAAAAACAAAGAAAACTATTGCCCTCCTCCCCATTCCTCCTTCCTTCTTGGTCTTCTGCTTCCTAACCTTATGTCCTATGCAGTGAGCACCTATAGGTTCCCTCTTTGGGTTGCATTGTTAGCTTTCAATAGAATGCAGTTCTCCAGGTTGGTGACCTGGCAATCCCATGTGAAGTAGGAAATTCACACATATCTTAGATATGAACAGAGTGGGGGTCCCACTATTTTCCATCCCCTCCACCCCCATCTGCAGTGTAGGAATGATACTGACCTACCTCTCAGGGACACGGGTGGCGCTGTGGTCTAAACCACAGAGCCTAGGGCTTGCTGATCTGAAGGTCAGCAGTTCGAATTCCCGTGATGGGGGTGAGCTCCTGTTGCTCGGTCCCTGCTCCTGCCACCCTAGCAGTTCAAAAGCACGTCAAAGTACAAGTAGATAAATAGGTACCGCTCCAGTGGGAAGGTAAATGGCGTTTCCATGTGCTGCTCCAGTTCACCAGAAGCGGCTTAGTCATGCTGACCCTGAAGCTGTACGCCGGCTCCCTCGGCCAGTAAAGCGAGATGAGCACCACAACCCCAGAGTTGTCCATGACTGGACTTAATGGTCAGGGGTCCCTTTACCCTTTTTTCTCAGGGCTGAAAAAGTTATAAGATGGAATTCAATGTCATGCTCGGAAGAGTCATTCTGTCTGCACAAGTATTGCACTTGCCAGATAGCATGATCCCACCCAATCTCCCACTGATTCTTCTGATTCTTTAAGCCAATTTCAGGGAGGGCACAGGGGAAGGAGAGGGAGTAAAAAACAAACAGACAAAAAACCATTGTGGAAACATAATACCATGTGCAAAGCTTCCACTGCAGGGCTGGTTAAGTGAACCCTGCTCATTAAATTTTCATTTGTTCACAAAATATCAAACTTTAAAGGAGCTCTACATGAAAACTCCTGGATATACCTTTCAACGATTTGTCAACCTTAGGTTACTTTGCAGGGACTGCTATACCTGCAAATTTCTTCCGCTTCTGTAGAAAGGGAAAATGTTATAACTGGTCTTTGTTTCTCCAGTATAGTAAATGGGGAGAAACCAAAGTTTTGTTTTTAACAGAATTAATTTGGTCCTGAATAGCGAGTCAAATTGGAAAGGCGCGGAGTAGCTCTGAAGCACTTCGGGCTACTTCTCAAAGCTACAGATAAAGATCAACCCTTGTGGCCAGTGCACACTCCCAGCATATGGATAATTATTATGTACATGAGTACTCCTAACATAGCTCATTATTATTCCAATTCCTTGATAGGGAACCATCACAATAAGATTGTAAATTTTTCTAGGCCATCCACTGCATTTAATTAACTCAACAACAAGTACACAGAAAGCTATTCTAAGATATTTTTATTCCCATCGCAGACGTGTTCTCTCCAATCTGCATGCAGCACATTATATCTTTGGAAATATAGATGCTCCAGCTGTTAAATAAATGTAAAATAAAAGCTGCTAAATAAATGTAACAAAGAAGAGAGTCTAGAATCTAAAAGCACATTAAAAAAATAGGAATAACAGGTAGATAAGGCAGACATAGCCTCTTCCTCTCTCATGCACTCAGCTGGATTTTATTTTTATTTTTTGGACTAATCCCCAAAGGCCTTGTTAAACTGTTCTAATAAAATATGATAGAGGCTGTATAAAATGCACAAACAGGAACAACAGAAAGCCATAAACATGTTTCCTGCTGTTAGGGTTGAGATGAACAGCCCTGCACTCCAGTGAATGCTTGAAAGAGGTTTCCACACATGGTTAGAAGAAGTGGGTTGCAAACTGTTGTGCCATTTTGCAAAGCTTCAGATTCCTTCTGGACACAACAGGAGCCTTGCTTCTGGAAAGAGGGTACATTTAAGTTTGGGTCAGGGAGTTAGGATAAAGAGCTGAAATGGATCAGATCAAAATAGCTTAAATGGATCAGATCAAATGTCCATCTAACTCACCGGACTGTCCCTAATGGCAACTTGTTCTGGGTAAGTCTAAGTAAGAATGTAAGGCATGTCCACATCAGACAAGTTCACTACTGAGCACCCAACAAGAAAGGCAGGAAGCAATGCCAGGTGTAGATACACCATTAGTTTTGGGTTGGTGCCCCTTACTCTGGTTTTATTTCTGCTAGTTTGGCCTGTGAACTACAGAGACACCATTGCAGAGTCATCACCATGGCCAAGATCTAGAAAGGAGGGGAGGACCAAGCTAATAAACAGCACGCCATTCTCTGTTGATTCCAAAATTCCATCTTCCAACAGTTTGCTATTTACAGGCAGTGCCTTCTGTCTTCAATTTGTCTCCTAGTCTATTCTTTGCATGGTTACTTGGAAGTCCACTCAGTTTCATGGACTTACCCCACTGCAATGCACAGAGACTGTGTGTAAACCCAGCCACATTGCTGTCCTTGGCCACACAGCTGCAACCCATTAAGAGAAATGTTTCCACTTGCAAAATTGTTGCCTGATAATTTCATCTGGTGCACTCTAATATTCATATTAATAAAAAGAGTAAATAAACACTAGATTCAGCTGAATCCCAAACAAAATCAGGTCATTATGTGGGGATCAGGGCTTGAGCTGAATCGGGCTCAGGCTCATCCTGGGTGGATCAGGCCACCCAGAGTGACCCAGCGTTGTCAAGAAGTAGGTCATCAGGCAGATAGGCTACAGGGGTCTACTTCACCTGAGTGTCTGCCACAGGGAAACGAGCTTGCAGGATGGAACCCCTGCAGGATGGAACCCTCCTGCTCTGAAACAGGAGGGTGGGAAAGGAGAGGCATCAGTTCCTTCTTCCCCTGTTCCCCCCTCCTGACTTTATGTTTAAATAGGATTGAAAAGAAAGGTGCGGAATTATTTGGTATTTGGATGCGGGTGGCGCTGTGGTCTAAACCACAGAGCCTAGGGCTTTCCGATCAGAAGTTCGGTGGTTTGAATCCCCGCGATGGGGTGAGCTCCCGTTGCTCAGTCCCAGCTCCTGCCTACCTAGCAGTTCGAAAGCACGTCAAAGTGCAAATAGATAAATAGGTACCGCTCCGGTGGGAAGGTAAACAGCGTTTCCATGCGCTGCTCTGGTTCACCAGAAGCGGCTTAGTCATGCTGGCCACATGACCCGGAAGCTGTATGCCAGCTCTCTCAGCCAATAAAGCGAGATGAGCGCCGCAATCCCAGAGTTGTCCGCAACTGGACTTAACAGTCAGGGGTACCTTTACCTTTATACTGATCTGTTTACTTAAATGTCTGAGCACTGGGTCAGACTGGACCACCAGCCATCCTGTTCCCCCACTTCCCTTTCTTCCCTTCCTCTCCATTACTTATATGCACATAACATGTTGTCTTGGTTTCTTATGGTATAGTTTGTATTGTTTGACTGCTTTCCTTTTGGTTTCTTTTTGGAAAATACTCTTTTTAAATAGCTATTAATTAAGAAATATATTAGAGTTTTAAAAACATTAACCCAACATTAGACCCACCCAAAACTGCTTTGTGGGTGACTCTGGGCTGGGTGTTCTTCTGGTCAGCCTGGATATCATCAGGGCCAATAAGAGCCCCCAAATTGGGTTGGAGGGCAAATGCTATATTGTGGAAAGCATGGCCATTTGTAAATATATCCTGGTTCAAACAAACACTTCCTACACACAGTCTCAGTTTTCATTTCACACACTACAAGCCTGAGATGACAACACAGCAAGCTTGTGTAATGTATGGTTCAAATTCCGACTCAGCCATGAAGCTCACTGGTTGCTCTCAGGTGATAACTCAACTTACGTCACACAGTTGTTGTGAGGATAAAATAGGGAGGGTGTGCGCTCCCTGAGCTCAGTAGAGGCAGGGTGCAATGAATGTGTAATCAATAAATAAGGAACAGAACCAATGCAGAGAATTGTTGGACGGAAATTTCCGGCACCAGCCCTGTAAAATTCCTTTTCCTAATATGCTGAACCATGAGCTTGCCTGGCCTGTTCTGAAGCCGGCATTTGTTTCCTCCCCGAGTTTTTATTTCAGTGCCAACAAACTGCAGCCATCAAAAAGTTCCCAGACATTTAATAGATGTGCATTCATGTAAGTATATCATATTTCCCTCCAGATATAGCTTCAAAAAAAAAGCAAGCAAAATCTTATCCAGCATTCTCATGATTTGTTTGACCTTTACAAGTTCGCTTCTGTGTGGTTAGCTGGTTCCTAAAGTGGCAGCTCTGGCTCCATTGTGAGCAAAGTTGGACGATGGTTGGAAATGCCAGAAACCTTTAATGGGGGGTGGAAGGCAACAGCAAGACTGCAGGTTTAAGCGTCAAAAGGTCCAAAGGGGTCTCAATGGGATTCCTAGGAATTCAACAGAAAGAGGCTTTTCCAGTCAGACACAGGGAGTTCATGCAGATGGTCCATGACACCCCCTCTCTGTTTTGTGGCTAGCTAATTGTTTTGCCACATCCGGTAGCTCTTAACCAAAAAAGAAAAATCTTTCTCGACTTCTGCGTCATATAACATTTTATAGGAATCCTGACTTCAGGCCTGCTGTTACACTGTTTCATTGGCTTTATGAAATGTGCACATATCACTTTTTCAGGGATAACAGTCCCTCTTCTTTTCTCTCTCTCTTTTTTCCAGTGGAAATAGATGAATGATGACCCACTTGGTCCAAGCTTGCAAGGATCAGGAGAGGGCACTTTGGTTCCCATTGGGAAGCATCTCTGATCTGAACATCAGATCCACATATTTCCAATTTTGGGGGTGGGTGGAAGGGACAAGGAACAGGAGGGAACTGCCAGTGGCGTAGCATGGGGGTGCAGGGGGGGCGGCCACACCAGGCGCAACATCTGGGGGTTAGGGTCAGGGGGCGCAAATCCACGGGTTAGGGGGCACAAATCCATGGGTTAGGGGGTGCAAATTACTTGCCTTGCCCCGGGTGCTGACAACCCACGCTACGCCACTGGGAACTGCTGCCCAAAGCTATGAGATCTTGATGGGTGTAATCTGCATAAAATCTACCTGTCTCTTTGGGAGAGGGAATAATTAAAATGGCTGCATAAACATAAAACAGAAGAATTCCCTCCTGCATTGATGATTCTACAAATCTGCAATCTTGATGATTGCAGAGAGAAACTTTTTAATGTGATGGCAGCCCACCCCCCACCCCATCCAAAACAATGGTTTCTCATAGGCTTGGGAGCTTAGATGCAGTGATGAAGTACTCCCTCTGGCAGTGTCATGTGTCCTATGGAGACATCTTGGTTGGTTGGATCAGAGCAGGAGGAGGATTGAAATGAGAATGTGGAAGTGGTGGAATCAGATTTTTTTTGGGGGGGGTGGCCCAGAGGACAAGGAAGCGCCAATCTGGAGCCAGGGTCAGGGGCTGAGGAGACAGTCAGGAAAGAAGCCCACCTTGGTGCCACCAGACATCCCAAGCACCACATCACAGCCAACGGACATGACTGGAGTTGCCTCCCACAAGTGAAAAGCCCCCCTACACACATACCCCTGGGAATATGCCTGGACATAGACCAGATAGTGTTCTGAAATGTTCTGAAGCCCCCCCCCCCAAGTCAACACCAGTTCTGAGAACTACCTGCTGCATTTCTCATTCAGGGGCACTTCCATTTTATGTCATTTCTTGTAGATCATACCTCTTTGGCACAGCTTTGTGCTAACCAGTGTGGCCAAAGACAGCTGCTACAGATTGATGTAAAGTGAGTGACACTGGCAAATAACAACAAAGGAGAGAGTGAGCAGCCAGAATCAAGATACGGGTCTCTCTTACCCTTTGCTCAACCGATATATCATCTTCAGAAAATTGTTTTAAGTTGAAATAAATAACTCACAGTATACCAAAGTCGCTGCTAGTGTTGAAGCTCATTGGCATCTTTTTGCCATGTGCAGTAGTGATATTTTGGTCGATAGGATGCAGCAGCTAGACTGGTGCCTGGGAGCGGCCGCCAAGACCACATAACACTGGTCTTGAAAGACCTACACTGGCTCCCAGTACGTTTCCAAGCACAATTCAAAGTGTTGTGCTGACCTTTAAAGCCCTAAATGGCCTCGGCCCAGTATACCTGAGGGAGCATCTCCACCCCCATCGTTCTGCCCAGACACTGAGGTCCAGCGCCAAGGGCCTTCTGGCGGTTCCCTCACTTCAAGAAGCCAAGATACAGGGAACCAGGCAGAGGGCCTTCTCGGTAGTAGCACCCGCCCTGTGGAACGCCCTCCCACCAGATGTCAAAGAGAAAAACAACTACCAGACTTTTAGAAGACATCTGAATGCAGCCCTGTTTGGGGAAGCTTTAAATGTTTAATTGATTGTTGTATTTTAATATTCTGTTGGAAGCTGCCCAGAGTGGCTAGGGAAACCCAGCCAGATGGGCAGGGTATAAATAATAAATCATCATCATCATCATTACACTCTTACATCCTTTTGCACCTCACCTGAGCACAACCTAGCTTTTTAATATTTTTTTACCAGCAGCTGTTTCTACTGAATGTAGTCTTCCTATCTTGATTTCAAAGTTCAGTATAAATTGTAACCCAGTTTCGTTTTCCTCATCCAGGCACCAGGGAAAGACAGTTTAGCATCTTGCTGATATATTCCGATCGTTCTGTCCTGGGTTGTATGAATTCCTGTGGGCATATTAAACATTTTACAGGAGCATAAGACAATAAAAAGAGCCTCCTGGGTCTGGCCAATTGCCCATCTAGTCCAGCATCCTGTTCTCACAGTGACCAACCAGATGCCTGTGGGAAATCCAAAAGCAGAACCTGAGCGGAGCACAAGAGCACACACCCCACCCTTTCTGTGGTTTCCAACAGCCAGTAATCAGAAGCACAGCTGCCTCCGACTGTGGAGGCAGAGCACAGCCCTCTCCTCCATGAATTTAGCTAATCCTTGTTTAAAGCTATCTAGATTGGTGGTCATCACTGCCTCCTGTGGGGGTGAGTTCCACAGTTTAACTAGGCACTCCTTCACTCAGCATAGTGCCATTTCTACTTACATAAGCTGTTTGCAATGCAACATTTTATTTCACAAATGCATATTTTATGCAGAAAACGGCCATGTGTGCGCATCTGCTGAAACGTAACACTCAAGATGATTTATGTTTTGAATGCTTGTATTAAACATGAGTTTGTGCTTGACAGCCTGAAATCCCCTGACCTTAACTGAGACGAACAGATAAAAGTCAACAGGCAGCAAAAGAGGCCACTGCCTTTCACCTGAAAAGAACAATGCTGAATAATGTAGGAAGCAGATTGGGGCTGCAAGCATAATCCCACTTACCAGCGAGTAAACCCCACTGAATTCAGTGGTACTTACTTCTGAGTACAGATTTAGGTAGGTAGCTGTGTTGGTCTGACGCAGTCGAAATAAATTTTAAAAAATTAAAAATTGTCCAGTAGCACCTTAGAGACCAGCTAAGTTTGTTCTGGGCATAAGTTTTCATGTGCATGCATACTTCTTCAGATACTTACTTCTGAGTAGATATGATTAGGATTGGAATTTTACTGCATATGCGCTGCCTCTGGCAACAAACAACTTATACACACACAAAGTAAACAAACAACACTTCAGAGAAAAAGCTTGATAGCATTATGCATGAGTGAATAAAATGTATATAACGTAACTCGCAAAGCAATTTACACCTCTATTTACCTGTAATTAACTGACATGCTAAAGAGATTGTTCTGTCAGTGCAAGCATTTCTGCTTGCCTGAGGGAATGATCTCTGCTCTCCTCCCCCCTCTTGGCTGTTCTGGGGGTTCTCCCAATTTTCCCTGAGGAGAGTGTGGGGCGACATGGAGAGGGGAGGAGTGGGTGGACGATCCCATTGTGCTTTGGGATGGCTTCCACTAGTGCACCAGGTTAGTTGAATCCAGCCCTAAGATTCCCATCAATAGATGAAACTTTACTTTCAGTATTTTGCTTCGGCACCATGGGTAAGTTGTATATGCTCCATAGCATGCATATTTCTTTCTTTTTAAAAAATAAACAAACTAAAAAACTTATAGAAAACTAAGGCAGAAAACATTCATAGCAAGAGTCTGTGCCATGATGGAAGTCAAATAGAAGTCAGATAGAAGGAAATCGGCTTGATCGTACATTTTCAACGGAATCCTCCAACGTTCTTATTTGAATGACCCCTTTGTGTCCAAACATCCTTAGGGTGCAGTCCTATACACACTTACCTGGCCTGGATGTAAGTCCCATTACACAGTTAGGAGACACTCCTATGCACACTTACTTGGGAGCAAGCTTTGCTGAACTCTGGACTGCATTATGAGCATGACTAATAACTTGTGAGATTGGCAAGGAGCCTATGACATCCTAGGAAGCAAAAGTTCAATAGCAGATTGACACTGGTGTGCCCCTAGGCTCTTCAGAAAAGAAAAGAAATTAAAATCAGGAAAGATCATCTCATGGAAACACTGATGGATTGGGGTGGCAGAGAGGGGGAGCTGATTTATATGCAGTCGAAACCAAGCTGCCGGGCTCCTGCCAAGCCATATAGATGTGGTGGCAAGACAAACAGAGAACTTGCAGAGCAGCCTGTGTAAATATAAACACCAGCACACGTGATGTGGTTCACAGAGTTCAAGCAAACACTTGAGAACAACAGGGAAGCAATTGCAAAGTTTAAGCCACCCTGAGGATGGCTTGAAAGGCAAAAGAGAAAGGTTACAAAGGGGGGGGGATCTCTTCTCATTCCCAGCCACTTTTGTCTTTTTTGAGCACTATTTTATCAAGCCACACGTTCCAATTACATAATTAATGGAAGCAGATGATGCGTGGCTATTTCAGAACAATTTTTTTTGTTCTTGTACCTCCTATTTTCATTGCAAAACTGTTGAGACCAAAGTACAAATTTCCTTTTGCCACTTCATTCGTGAACTGTGAACCCCTTATTCATTCCTATCCCAGCAGAAATCTGTCATTTAAACTTTTCCAGAAATAGAAAATGAACTGTGGCTTTTTGGGTGCAGACATGTGAAAAAATGGAAATTGGGAGACTTTCTGCAGTGGAGATGACCATAGCAGGACACTTGAAATTTGTTTTCAGTTTCATAAGCATAAGTCATTTAGTAAACTAAAATTGAGCGCAAAGGCCTGGGCCATGAGTCGTTCAGGCTGGTAGACACAAAAGGGCCTTCTCAGTAGCTGCCCCATCATTGTGCAACTCTAGATGGCCACTGGGAGAACAGAATGCTGGACTGAATAGGTCTCTGGCCTGATCCAGCAGGACTTAGACTCTTCTGTTCTTAACTCCTTCCCATAGAAGGTTCAATTGGCTCCCTTGGTGACTGATTGTAAACAATCTCCAAAGACCTGACTCTTTACACCCACTTTGAACTGATTATGATTCTGTTTTCTGCTGCTCAGTCATAGTTTTAACTGTTGCTGCAATCTTACTGCTGATTTCAGAAGGAAATGGTTTTAGATGGTTATTATTGTGAATTTTGTATTTGACTTTTAACCTGTTGTATAATGATTTTATGTTGCAAACTGCCTTCTGAGATGGTTGCTTTGGCCCTGAAAGGTGGTATAAAAATATTGAAATAAAAATGTATTTATGCTTTTACAGACCTGCTCCTGTACAGTGGGGGTTTTGTGATTCCCTGAACTCCCTTAAATTTTATTTTGTATGTGCCTGTATGGAAAATGCAAAGATCTGTCTAAAAGAGAGAGAAAAGCACTGGCTGGGAATCATGGATCAGTTTTCACCATAAAAACTAATAGATTTTAATGAGTGCCTGTTTCATGCTCATAGCTGTTGTCAAAAGGGCATGTCATCATACAATAACCTTCCAACTCCTTCCCCTGGGGTTCATCAAAGGCGGCTGGGCACTTAATTTATTACAAAGACAGGTGCCACAGACAGCAACAAAAAGGAGAAAATCAAAACCACTATGCCAAGAACAGAAAGGCTGGGGAAAAACAACCACCCCAGTCCCAAACAAACAAACCAGAATGCGTAATTTGGCTGACTTACGCATCAGCTACTCACATGCTCAGATGACCCATGTGTTGACGACATTCTGGTTGGAGCCTTTTCGGGATTAGCCAAAAGTGTCCCGCGAACTCACTGCAAAAAGAAATTGACACTACCTCCTTCTCTCTCTCTCTCCCCTTCCCTGCCTGTGAAACTTTGACTGCAGCAGCACCCCACATCACCATTCCCTTGTACGCAAGTGTTTAGATCACTTCTCTAACGTTCAGCTGAAGCCTCTCCAGAAAGCAATAGCCACCCAATTTT
Organism: Podarcis melisellensis; assembly: GCF_964234715.1. NCBI lineage: Eukaryota > Metazoa > Chordata > Lepidosauria > Squamata > Lacertidae > Podarcis > Podarcis melisellensis. The sequence goes on from NC_138528.1 coordinate 86,469,551, forward strand.
AATTAAATAGTAAGGGTGATTGGGAGGGATGCCTAAAGTTATTTTAATTAATTTATCTCTTTGGGAGCAAAGCACTTGAATGAAGGAATCTCATGATGTCAGTGCAATGATATCCAGTCAACTATATTTACATTCCACCTCCTCAGGGGTTTTTAGCATTGTTTTCTATTGAACAAACATTACTCTTTCTTTTTCCTCCACACCCTTGTTTCTTTCTGGCTTGGCTGCAAAACAGTCACGTACCTGGGTCACCTAACAGTAGGTCTGAAAAACACATTACCATCTACAGCAAAGAAGGATTCCCCCCCCCCCCGGCAATATAATCAGATTAAAACTAGGGTGTTTGGAAAGGAAACAACAAACTGACTTAAGACAGGGAAAGTCGGTGGCCCTCCAGGTGTTGTTGGACTTCAACTCCCATCAGCCCCAGCCAGTAGGGCCAATGGGTAAGGATAGTGGATGTTGCAGCCCAGCAGAGTCTGGAGGGCCCCAAAATTTCCCCATCCCTGACCCAAGAAATGCTGGCTCAAGCCAAAGGCTCATTTAGTCCAGCAATCAGTTTTCAACAGTTGTGAGCCAGGTCATGAATGTGATGCTTTGCTGTCCCCACATATTCATCGGAATTACCTGATACTCAGAAGCATGCTGCCTTCTGTAGATGGATGATCTCTTCTGGCAGCTGACAATCACGAAACTGAGCTGTCCTTCATTGATTTCTCCACTCCTCTCTTAAGGATACTGAAATCCCCTTTGCACATACTCACTGCTGAGTGGAAGGCATGACATAGGGTGTTCCATGTGTGCGTGAATTCCACAACCAAGCGAGCAAAGCTGATCACCAGGGCTGGCCCATCATGTTCTGTTGCCCTCTCCCACCCAAACAAGATGTGCTGTGCGTTGCGATTCAACCAGGGTCACTTGAGATGGCATGTGGGTAGAACGCTGGAGTACAGCACTCTGGCCCCAGCATCCATTAAAATATTTCAAGGAACTCGGAGGTAAATCTTCATATCTGACACAGCGTCTCTGACACTGCTGTCTCCAAGCAGCCTCCTGGCTTTGTTGTGTTGTTGGGCCTGATAACGCTACTGCCCAAAGGTCAGTAATTAAATGGAGAAAACCTGGCACTCATACCTCCACTGTGTAGACTAACATCACAAGGAAGCAGTTCACACACAACAATGGATGCAGGCAAACGGGGCCAGGGCTCATGGGAACACACCTTGGGACAATGAATTCTTTAATTTAATTAAGCATTGCTTGAAGAAATCTAGCTTATGTTCTGGATCAGTCGCCGACTTCAGGGAACCTTCAGCATGGTGCTACCAATGGTCTCCCTTCCCGCAGCTATGATTGCACAGCATTTTTTGTTACTTCTGCAGCCCCAATAGCAAAAGCACCCAGTGCCCTCTTTGCGCTGGATGTCATTTTTGCCATGGAGGAGCACAAGTGCCCCTTTTGAAAAGAATCCAAGAATGGCTCCCATCTGCAGTGCCCACCCATATTCTTAATGTGCCCCAAAGACAGTGACACAGCTTATAGATTTGTGAAGTCAATAGATCTCATATATCTATAGGCTGGGTTTTCTATGAAATTATAGATAGTTAGGAATGTCCACCACTAAAATGGCAAGCCGTGGGTCCAATGGAAAGTGACAGCATGGCTGGGTCAGGCAAGTTATGAACCTCCCTGAGTCCCTGGGGCCTTCAACTAGTGCCCAACCTTGCTGAACTCTGGCAGCAGGCCCACTTGCATTGGTGTTGAACCCAGTGGGGGTGGAGAGCAGGTGGGGGCAGGGCTGGCACACATACCGAGGGTGTGGTGCACATCCTGGGGGTGTGGTGCGCCTCCTGAGGGGGTGTGGTGCTCAGTGCAGGCAGAGGGGCAGCCACAATGGCACCCCGCCGGGATTGTGCTGCCAGGGGTGGTGCGCTCCCCCCTCACTCCTCTTCCTCCACCAGTGGTTCAACCTACCACCAGTCACCTTTATTGAATGATGCTATTACAGTATTCCAAGACAGGAATTCTCTCTCCTGTCTCCATACTGTTGGTACTGCCATAATTTTTTGTGTGTCTGATCTTAGACAACATTTCTCCACCTAAGCTAAAAGAAATCCCAGATGCTTTTGCCTTTATTAATAGAGAAAATAGCTCAGCCTCCTGGTCATCTGAGCTGACATTGCTGGGAGATTTTTTTATATAAAAAATGTGGTACACCCCATTTCTCATATGATTCTGTCGAAAAGCCAGCATTCCCCCTAATCATCATAATAGGCTTCCACGAACTGACTCAGTCTTAATGATCCATGTAAAAATCCATAAGTCTGTAGAAACAATAAGGTACAGGGAGAGGTTTTTATTTGGGTCCTGTTGTGGATGGCTGGAAAGGTATCCATGGGTAGTGCCAATTGGATGTGTGCACATATATATATTATATATACTTTAACACCCTGAACCTTGGCAACATTTACTTGGAAGTAAATGTCGTTGATTTCATTGGAGCTTACTTCCAAGTAAGTGTGTGCACAGCCTAAATCAGAGAGATTGATTGTATTATTTTAAAACTTTCTGCGTCAATATCGTCTGTCACTGACCAAATACCTCATCTCATCCCCTCAGAGACTCTATAACCTAATCTGGCTGAGTCAGAGTACAGAGTTCCTGAAAGAGGTCCTATAAAAACTGAGCAATGGAAGTAAGCAAGAGAAAGACTACCCCTCCCTCACAAGCCTCATTCTCTCCTAAGTTGTTCCATGCAGGAAAGAGAGAGGGATCAAACTAATGAATCTGTTTTGTGGTCTCAAACCTCTAGGAAAAATGCAATTCAGAAACAACAATTCCTTTTATTTGTGAGTGCAGTTGGAATAGCAGGATCTGTCACCGCTCAGATGGCAGATTTGTGGGTACCTCTTAGGGGAAAGAATTGTCATTATTCCCCTCACCATTTTAGCTTTCTGTCCCAATCATCAAGTCTTGGGATATTTCTGAGTTGTAGAAAAGCCACTGCCGTCTTTACAAAGAGGTTAACGGCTGATGTAGTAGGTTCATTGTGGGAAGGCCGTCAAAGTCTCACTTCCATGAAGCTCACTGTACTGCCAGAGGGGATCTAATTTGCTTCACAGGGCCGTCTGGAGATCACAAATGGGATGGACAAAACAACAACACATATAAAACAATCTGTACATTGAAATATCTGTGCACTTTTTTCTGGGGGTACTCAGGGGTACTCAGTACTAGCACGTTCCTCTTTTTTTAGAAGGAAAGCACTGATTAAAAGTGTGGCACCTACTGTAACAACTTCATGTATCAGCATCTTTCTTTTCTAGAAGTAAAGTACTGGAAATACTATACAGTGGTACCTCGGGTTAAGAACTTAATTCCGGAGGTCCGTTCTTAACCTGAAACTGTTCTTAACCTGAGGTACTACTTTAGCTAATGGGGCCTCCTGCTGCCGCACCGCCAGAGCATGATTTCTGTTCTCATCCTGAAGTAAAGGTCTTAACCTGAGGTACTACTTCCAGGTTAGCGGAGTCTGTAACCTGAAGCATCTGTAACCTGAAGTGTTTGTAACCCGAGGTACCACTGTATTGTTGGAATTCTCTGCCCGTCTCAGAGGTATGTGCCTATCTGTTCAGGCACCGGCTGAATTCCTTAGACCTCCCTCCGGCGACTCCCGGCAGGATAAAACATACGCGAGGTCCGTTCCGGCGATTTTCCTCAGGCTGTGAGGAAAACACACCAACTGCTCCTCTCTCCCCTTTGGTGTCCCCAGGGAGGGGAAAGAAGCAGACAGAAATCTATTTACATCTTTTATTCCTGTCTTTTACTTCAGTACAGAGAAAACATGTCTGCACTCATCAGCAGTTAGAATAAACTCCACCTCCACCCATGTACATCCTGTACAGGTCATATGACAAACCCACTGAGCTAACATCCGGTGCTCAGTACAGAATGGACTGCCCCTTTGTTCCCATGGCAACAGTCACAAACTTCCTGTTTGGCTTTCCAGCCACAAGCAGCAGACTTGGCTGCTATAGCCTTTGCTTGCTGCAGCTTTGGTGCTTTAGAATAACATACTCCCCCTAAAGTATCAATGCGTGCTGCGAGCAAAGCGTCATCCAGAGAAGAAAACAAACAGTTGTTATACTTATAACATTCCCCTGTTGTTTCAGTTCCACCCTTGGAACTACCCGCCACTGGTTTTACCAATGTACCTCTCTGGTTGTGTGACTTCCAAGGAATGAGTGCATCTGCATTACCTTGGTTAGCAACTCTCTGTTGTGCCTTTGTCTCTGACTCAGACACAGCTTCAATTTGACCTTGGTCGTTTACAACAGCAACACATAAGTTAGCAAACTCTTGCGAATACCTCTCGGGTGGTACACCCTTCGTTGCTCTCTCAGACCTACGTAAGAGGTGCTGCTCTTCCTTGCTTTCTGGTTCAGCCTCTGAACTCTCTGGAGAACCAGTACTAAGCTTAATCAGTGGTTCATCCTCCTCTTCTGAGGGTCTAGTCATTATGTGAGATTTCCTCTCAATGACTGTGACAACTGAGCTGTCTGAGCTATCGCTGTCATCATCAGTAGTACTGAACTCAATAAGATCAAACTCATCATCATCATCATCAGAATCATCATCACCTGTGGGAAATGTGTGAACAATCACTCTCTCCTGTTCAGGAGCACTCTCTAGAAATTTTGTGAGAATCACCTTTCCAGATTCAGACAAAATTACTCTGTAGAGACCCTTTTCATAACCCACAAAAATGCCTCTGGCATTCTTTACTCCACCTGGAGCTTCTGTTCTCACATGAGACCCAAAAACCTTGAAATGGGCAACCGAAGGTTTTCTGTGGAACAGTTTCTCAAAAGGAGAACATCCTAACTCTTTTGAAAACTTTCTTAACCACGTGTAACAGAATGACATTAGCGACTCAGCCCAGTACTCATGTGGCAGATGTGAACTAAGCAATTGCGCTTCCATTCCCTTTTGCAATTCTTTGTTCACCCTAACACAAACGCATTTGTTCCAAGCTTCTTCAGAACTAGCAGTTGTGTGTCTTATCCCTTTCTTCTTCAGGAACCTCTGGAAATCCTGTAAAAAGAAAATTGGCTTCTCATCTGTGCAAAGACAATCTATGTCAGCATCATGCATATTTTTAACCTTGTCACAAAACTCTTTAAACCTTTCTAAGGCTTCTTTCGGTCTCTCCAAAAGATAAATCCAGACAAAACCTGTAAAAGAATCAACACATATTAGGTAATACTTTGCATTGCCTCTAGATGGTGCTAAAGGACCAATCACATCAGCATACACCCGCTGAAATGCTTTGTTGACCCTCGAGGTCACCTGCTTGACGTTCTTCTTGGCTACACCTGTAAAAGAGATCATGTTAGAATCACTAGAATTACATTTCATGTAATCACTTTGATCAAAAGTCAACAAATACAGTCCATCTTTCTCTTTGGCAGAAAGATACAACTCTCCATCTTTGTAGATCTCGCATTTCTCATCATCATAGGACAGTTTTAGTCCCTTCTTGGCAATCTGCGAAACGCTGAGCAGATTGTACTTCAACTCTGGAACCAAGTAAACATTGCTTATAGTCAAGTTCAGACTTTTAAGATACACAGTTCCAATTCCGGTCGCTTCCAGCTTTTGACCGTTGGCTAGTTGCACAGCGAAGCTTTGCTTCTCAAACGTAGAAAATAGTCCTCTGTGTCCTGTCATGTGAACTGTGGCTCCAGTGTCTAGGACAAAGAAGTTTCCCACCTCTGGTGTGGCTTTTAGCGACATCAAAGCTTTTGCAGTCTTTGCCTTTGGCTTGGTGTGACCTTTGTCTGACGCCTCAGACTTTGTGGAGCTCGCCTTGGCTCCTCTGTTCTTACGTGGCTTCTTGCAGTACCGCTGAAGATGCCCAGTTTGGTCACAATTGTAGCATCGGACAACGTTCAAAGCTACGGCGTCTCCTCCAGTAGCAACAGCAGTAGGGGCGTTAGAACTCCGTTCTTTGCTCCCCCTGTCCTTGACTTCCAGGGCGGAAAGTCTGTCATGTTCATTCAACACGACGGCAAAGACCCTCTCCGAAGTTAATTCATTCGCTGGGAGGGACCCCAGCTGACTGGCAACTGTTTTGTAAGTCCGATTCAGGCTGTTGATCACCATGAAGCAAAACACTTCCTCCTGCAGACGGAAGTTGCGTTCCACCATCTGTTGACGCAGAAATTTCATTTCCGTCAGGTGCGCTTGAACATCTCCATCAGGCGCAAGCCTCAGGTTGGTCAGCTTCTCAAAATACAGCAACGCAGAAGAACCTGCATCTCTCTGATGTGTCCTTCTCAGCGTGTCCCAAACATCTTTCGCGTGCAGTAAATCTTGTATGTGGATCAACTGCGAATCTGACACGCACAGAATTATAGCAGTTCTGGCCTTCACATCCTGTGACTCCCAAGCACGCGTTGGTGCTGCTGGAATGGGGTTTTCAATCACCCCAAACAGTCTCTGATTCTGCAGCAAGGCCTTCATCTTGATAGACCAAGATGCATAATTGTCACTGGTCAGAAGGTCTGGAGTAGGCAGGCCTCCCCCCTTCTTGGCATCCATTTTGAGTCCTAGCACTGACTCTCAAACACAAGCCCCTAAAATCCAATAGCTGGCTTGTTTACACTCTGTGCCACCTGGCAGCTCTCAACGCTGGCTGCGTTGGAATTTTCCAAGAGCTCTTCAGACTGTGTAGTCAAAACATTCCATTTTAACTTTCACTTCTCCTCTCTGAGGCATGGCCTTCGTTGCTAAGCAACAGCATTCCTTTTCCTTGAACAGGAAACCACAGGAATGTTTGGAATGCGGTTTCTCTTTTGACTGGAGCTGTTTTACCCAAACGCTGCTCCCCGTGAAGCAGAGAATAAATCAATCTGCATTCACACTTCTAAGCCCGAAAATCTCATACCTGGGCTCCGTTGCTTGGACTTTCAGATTCTTCTGGTCAGCTTCTGGCTGCAGAGGATCAGCTTTCTCACCTCAGGCTTCCATGGAGGCCACTTCTTGATGCAGAGGTCGATGAAAACAGCAACCATCCTCTGCTACCACTGTTGGAATTCTCTGCCCGTCTCAGAGGTATGTGCCTATCTGTTCAGGCACCGGCTGAATTCCTTAGACCTCCCTCCGGCGACTCCCGGCAGGATAAAACATACGCGAGGTCCGTTCCGGCGATTTTCCTCAGGCTGTGAGGAAAACACACCAACTGCTCCTCTCTCCCCTTTGGTGTCCCCAGGGAGGGGAAAGAAGCAGACAGAAATCTATTTACATCTTTTATTCCTGTCTTTTACTTCAGTACAGAGAAAACATGTCTGCACTCATCAGCAGTTAGAATAAACTCCACCTCCACCCATGTACATCCTGTACAGGTCATATGACAAACCCACTGAGCTAACATCCGGTGCTCAGTACAGAATGGACTGCCCCTTTGTTCCCATGGCAACAGTCACAAACTTCCTGTTTGGCTTTCCAGCCACAAGCAGCAGACTTGGCTGCTATAGCCTTTGCTTGCTGCAGCTTTGGTGCTTTAGAATAACATGTATAACCACCATCAGCCCATAAACAGACATATTGTCTCTCTCTTTATCACACTTCAAGGCTCTAACGAGATACCTATCATTCCCATTTTATCATGTCGTTTCTTAAGGATGACCCAAGAACTCAGGAGTGACTTCTGACATTATCTCAAGGTGCAAATGAGTAGGCAGGAACTCAAGCAAGAGGGTTGTGTAGATATGTGTGCAGCCTATGCACTGAGATGCAGGCAGTGGCACCTCTTCAAGATATTCAAGAATTATTAGAAATGGGGTTAAATAACTCAGGCCATACACACCAGTCTGTCAAATAGTTTAGGTACCATTAAAACTTGGTGAGATAGTTATAAAATGTTGTCATAATCTACAAATTGCCCACTTTGCTTAATTCATTATAATAACCGAATCTGGCATTCCCAAGCACAGATTTTCAGTTATCATGATGGAAAATATGAGTCAGATTGTATCTTGTACTATGTACACTGAATTTCATTGAGATCAGAACAGCCTTCCTCTCCCCACCCCCTGCCCTCATTATAGAATGCACATTGAAGGGTTTATCTCCTTTATCTCTGGTAATGATAAAGTGGAAGTAAGTTTATTGATACGGATAAATCAGTGTGACATCAGCTTTGGCCCCTTGCATTTGTCAAATCAGAAAGATGCTAATAAAAGACATCATTCCACCCAAAAGCGTTTTGAAATCCATGAGTGGAAAGCACAGTGTACAAGGCCATTTAATTCAGACCACTCATTAAATAGCCACAAACTGTTCTATTCTCTAAACTGAAGCAGACTAGAAAATAGAATGAGAGGCAAACAGCAGTTAAAGGATGTCCTCATCCTCCCTCACTATCTCCTCTACATCTACAGACTCCAGCTTATGACCCATACAATTAGTATATTTATATATTCCGTTCCTCTGCTTCCAAGTTCTGCATCCCTGCATATCCACCATAGATTGCAAGAGACTGTCACTTTGTTACCACTTCAGGTCTACAGATCAAACTGGTCTTGCCAAATCAAGGTACACATGTTTAATATGGCCACTGAGCACTTTAATACTTTCCAGGAGATGCTCCATTTAGTGTCTATTGATGTTTTTCAATACAGTGCTAAAAAGAGTGGCAAGGTAGGCAAGATACGACAAGGTGAGGAGGAGTGAAAGAGTTAAAAGCTTCCAGCTCTCCTGCACACAAACACACAGCCCAATGTTATTGCACCTTCTGCCAGTCTAACACTCTACATGTGTTCTTTACAGGGCAGGTATGCCAAACATGATAGTGATTAACTGATGTACTGCACCAGAGTTACAAACAAACTGGGAACAATATTTCTTAATACTTCCCTCTCACTCCCCCTCTCCTTTCCCCATGTGGGCCTTTGGTAGAGGCCACGCTATGTTATATTAGACTAGATTAAGGAAGCAGACAGCTGAATGCTTTAAGTCTGAGAGGCCTGGGCCGTGATTTTTACTGGTGGAATGCACTGTGGATATTCTCTCCTGGCTTCTTAAAAAATGGAAGAATGAAAATAGCTTAGATGTTTGAAAGGGCTTTATTTTCAACATGTCACCCTGCCACAGACATTTTCTGGCAAAGCCTCATGCTGAGTCACTAAGGGGGAGTCTATGGAACCCAGCCTCTTGGATAATGACGTTGTCCCGAGTGAATCTCCACCCCTCCCCATCTCTCCCACTTCTTCATTCATCGTCAACATTTCCTCCACGGGTGCCACTAAATATCCTCTGTCTTGGAGCTCTTTGCTCTCCTACCTTTAAGGCTCACCTGGTTCTGGGAAATGGAGGGTCCGGAATGCTTTCTATTGACAAAGTGTCAGCCAGCTGTTCTGGGTCTCCCATTATTTCCCAACTTTTCCACTCATCTGCCTGTGAGCTGTGACCTCCCACAAACCCCTGTTGTAAATCTATACTGTCTTCCTCTTCCTCTTCCCTGGAAGGGTCAGGATGGGGAAGCAGTCTCCACCACTCCTCCTCCCCTGCCCAGTCCCTGAAATCGGGATTCCAGAACTTACAGCTGTCAGTTCTAAGGGAAGGCAGGCAATGATCCACAGCTCAGGTGTGGCTCGCTAGCTCAGGGAGAAGGCGTGTGATTTGTCAGCTGGAGTAGGGTTGGGACAGGTGAGAGTCACATGCCTCATCAAGCCCAGAAGGTATAACAGGAAAACCGTCCTGGCCAGGCCTGTGTGTTTTGAGATGCCCAAATGCCTTTTGCACCTCTGCAGTCCACTGGAATGGCTTCTTGCCCGTCCAAGAATCTGTGAAGGGCATAGTGAGTCTCGAACAGGCCAACACAAACTTGTGGCAATAGTTGGCGAACCCTTTGAACCTCTGCAGATCTTTCTTCATCTTGGGCACCTTCCACGAAACTACGCTCTGCACCTTAGCAGGATCCATCTGCACACACACACACACACACACCCCAGGCATGAGGCAGCAACCCAGGAAATCTACCATTGAGATGCAGAACCAAATTTTTTTCAACTTGGCATACAGCTACTGTTCTCACAGCCTCTTCAGCACCATTTTCATGTGACATACATACTGTTCTTGGTTCTCTGAATACATCAAGACGTCATTGAGGAAAACCACCATGAAACCGTACACCACGCCTCTGAGTATGTAGTTGATGAAGGCTTGGAACACTGCTGTTTCTGACTGGAGTCCAAAGGGCATGACCAGATACTCAAAGCTGCCATACCTCCTTCTCTGATGTGGATTAAGTTCTATGTCCCTCTCAAATCCAACTTTGTGAAGACCTTCACTGACCTCACACTTTCCAATGAATCTCCAGTCAGCAGTAGAGGATGGTGCCTTTGATGATGATGCATTAACATTGAACAACATTAGTACTATTCAAATGGTTTCTGGGGTTCCAAGTTTAACAAACAACACAGTAAGTCATCAAATGAGAGCCATTGCTGTATTGCTTTATTTCACCACTTCTAATGGATTTAGGTAGCCAGTAGCCTCACTTACTCTGGGTTAAATGTTCTCCACAATGTTTCCTGCCTTATACTCAGTCGAATAAAAATGGTCCTTCTAACTCAGCATTGTCTACCCTGACTGGCAGTGTTTTCAAAAGAGTTTCCTTGACCTACTTGGAGGCCTTTTGCTGTAGCACTAAGCTATGGCCCTTCCTAAGGCAATCATCATAGCATCCTATCTATGTACGCCTGTTAGTCCTCCAAGTGCTATTGGGAACTCCAGCTCCCAACACCCACTGTCAGCATGACTTATGGTTAGGGCTGGGGGTGCTGTAATGTGACAACATCTAGAGGGTCACAGCTTCCCTACACCTAACTTAGTATGTGAAAGACTCTCAAATGCACACAAGACAAAGGCATGTGGTGGGAGCTCAAAATATCACACGATGGAGTTTTGAACAGAATGTCCCATCCCTTGTGCTGAAATCAGGAACCACCACATGAGGCCTGCTATCATGAAGTCTGTACTGGAACCAGTTTTGAAGCTGCTGTCAAGTATTCCTTTGTGTGTGCTTGATCATGACTCCCCTAACGGTCAGTTGACTGGCAGAGAGCAGCATTTCATTTTCTCTGAAACCAGCTTCCTTGCACTGGCAGATATTATGAAAGATGTAGGAGGGAGGAAGAGAAGGAGGGAGGGCATGGAGAATGACATCTTGTCCATTTTTAGTTGTGCCAACATTCCGTTGTGTTTGAATGCCTGACAAGCTGGCGACAGAGGGAGATTTTTATCAGGTAAGTTATTACAGAGAACTGTCAGGTGAGTATGTGTGTGGTTGCTTTCTGGGTAGTTTGTTTTTCTCAAAACATAGTGAAAGTTTCCAAATCATTGCTACCAAAATGGAAGGAGGTGGAAAGGCTGCTTGTTCAAAGGGCTTTTGTTGTGCTATATATGCCATTATTTAAAATTTATTGCAAATGTGATGGGCTTTAGAAAGTTAGGTACATTAGCATTTCTCCTTTTTTAATAACCTGTGTGGGGCAACAGATTCATAAACTATATGAGATGGAGGACATTATGTGCCACTTAACAAGCTATTGAACACTCTCATCCAAATTCCCTGGGGGCCTTCCAAATTTCCCAAGATTTGAGTAATTGGATGGTTAAATAAGCAATAAATAATCCTTTATTTACTTGGCTATATATTAACTTTGGGCTACAATGAGAAGAGAATAGGAAGAGCAGTGAGAATTTGAACTTTCAATGCCTGTGTATAATGGAGCACAGATCCAAACCACCCAGCCAGACTGAGATAAGGCCTCACAAGCCTGGGCAGGAGAAAAACTCAGGTAGCTTCCCTTTCACATTGCAACATGGTGGACTACCTTCTCTCAGCCATGAGGCAGCTACTGGGTTTTTCCCTTGCAGGAAGAGAGGGGAGGGTCTACCAGCAGCCAATAGGTAGCTGGAATTCCAAGGACAACGTTTGGGCTTCCTTCCCATATAGTTGTATTGCTTGTTGAACTCTAACTCTAATATCATCGTCATTTCATTTTATTATTTAAATTGAATTACTATGACTTTTTATTATTGCTTTTTTGATAGAAGGAAATTACTTTGGAGGTCAGCTAGTGATGGAAAGTGGTATTCAACAGTTTTAAAGAAATAAATATGAGGGAACTTGTTTGACTACATTCTAAGGGGAGACCAGGTAGCCTGAGTCATCTGATGAGTTATGACTCACTCTGCAGATTCCGCTCCCCCTATGAGAATGCTGGTTCAAGTCTGAGTTTAAACGTAATTGGGAGAACTGAAACAAAGAAACAAATTTATGCAATCATATTTCCCGCCCCCCATTCCTAACCTGAGAGGGCTCCACCCTGGAAAACCAGATGAGAGGGTAACGGAAATATTCGTGCAGAGACCATTTGTATGTGACCTCAATATTACATGAAATTGCAGTGGTACCTTGGGTTAAGAACTTAATTCGTTCCGGAGGTCTGTCCTTAACCTGAAACCATTCTTAACCTGAGGTACCACTTTAGCTGATGGGGCCTCCTGCTGCCGCATGATTTCCGTTCTCATCCTGAGATACTACTTCCGGGTTAGAGGAGTTTGTAACCTGAAGTGTCTGTAACCCGAGGTACCACTGTGTTAATACTTTCCAAACAATAAACATGTATCAATTTGCATCTTTAAGTGAAAATATCCCTTTTGATTAGCCTAGTTTAATGTCTCAAATAAAATGGCTTAATAATGTAAAGAGCATGTGCACTGCTGTTGCTAGACTATACCTGATTTGCAGATCTAAGGTTTGCACAGAATGTTAAATTGGATCCATGCAAAAGCCATACAAATAGTGACATACTCACCAGGGAGCTGCATGCCCCATTACTCTGCATCTATGACACACGCTCAGTTATATAGATGTGTGATTATTTTACCTTGGACTTAGCCATTGGCTTCCGGAAAGTAGAGAGACATCCAAAGGGTTGTCCAAAGATTCCTTGTCTCGTTCCGTGAGTTCAGCATGACGCCTTTCAGTCTCCGCAATTCCCCCTGCACTTTTCAAAGGCTAATGGATTTGATTTTGGCAGATATTCAGTGGGCCACATGTTGGGTTTATCTGGATGATGTGATTGTTATTGGGAGAACTTTCCAGGAACATTTAAATTGCCTGGAGGATGTGTTTAACTGGCTTTCAGCAGGCTGGTTTTGAAAGCACAAGGCCATCCAACTGTGACTTGTTATAGTCCCAGGTGCAAGGCCCCAGCCACATCATTTCTTCACAAGGGCGTCTTCCCAGATCCTGCCAAGATCAATACCATTAATAAACACATGGCCCACACCGCCAATGGCGGCAACGGAGACAGGCTTTCGGAAGCTTGCTCTGTGCATCTGAGTTCTGGTTTTGCTTTGGCTGATGCATTTATATGCCCTTGCCAGAAAGAAAGAAAGAAAGAAAGAAAGAAAGAAAGAAAGAAAGAAAGAAAGAAAGAAAGAAAGAAAGAAAGAAAGAAAGAAAGCTAGTCATTCAGGAAAATTTCAGTGTGTTCTACCATACAGCATAAAGTTTCGAATATGGCTTTCTGGGCCAAATTGTGGCAACTGACACAAATTCATTTCATTTGCACCATTCGCCATGGCCTGTGCTTTTGATAACATTTGGAATAGTTTATCAAGAACAAATGGAGAGAAGGAAAATATGGAAGGGCAGTGGGACCCATAACTCAGAGCAGAGCCACACCATACATTGAAAGCACATCCTGTGCACATTTAAAGCACCTGACTTCCCTTGCAAGAACCTTGGGAGCTGTAGTTTTCTTCTCACAGGGCTATGATTCCCAGCATTCTTAACAAACTACCATTCCCAGGATTCAGGGTGGGGTGGAGGAATAAGATACAGTACTTTAAATGTGTGGTCTGATCTGCTCAATGTGCCTAGATGTAGGAAGCTTCAGGTTCAGGCCCTAACATCTCAATTTAAAAGGGTCTCAAGTACCAGAACTGGGGGAAACCGCTAACATAAAATAAAAATAAGAATGACTGTGAAGAAATTTACATCTCAACTGTTCAGCAGTCTCATAGCTATTGTACACATTCTAAAATGCCCTGATGATGGAGAGTCTCTTTGGTTGGCTTGAAATGCATTGGATACTCTTGCTACATTATTCATTAAAAACTTAGGGCTCGCTCATACTTCTCTAGAAACTTCTCTAGTAGTTTTCTGCTTGCACCCTGCTTTTTAGGCACAGGTCTGAGTGGTATTCCCTTTGCCTCACCACTTTCCCCAGAAAAACCTATGATTTAATAGGTTTAACTCAATTGCAGCTTGTTCCAATTCAGAGCTAGTTTTCCCAGAGAAAAGCAGTGGGGCAAATGTTGGTTTACATAAATTGGTTACATATATTGCAAGCATGGGATAAGTACCTCTGTCTTTGACAGCATGGTGGTGCAGCCCTCTTTGCTCCTTACGATACTGTGGGTGCTTGAGAAAATGTAGGCTAATCATCTAAAATGCACATGAAAACATGTATTGAAATGGATGTACTAATTCTTTTCTACAAAGCAGAATTAAGAAGAGGGCTGAATTTTAAGGTTTTCCAGATTTTTATGATGACCTCATTATTTAAATTTAAAAAGATAGGAAATAAGTGCTACTGGCTTTTAATGACTATTTTGCATCAAAATAAAAAAAAATCCTTCCAGTAGCACCGTAGAGACCAACTAAATTTGTTATTGGTATGAGCTTTCGTGTGCAAGGTATCTGCATGCACACAAAAGCTCATACCAATGACAAACTTAGTTGGTCTCTAAGATGATACTGGAAGGATTTTTTTTATTTTGTTTTGACTACGGCTACCTACCTGTATCTTGCATCAGTTCAGCAAGAGAGGTCAACAGGTATAAGCAGACTCCTGTATGCATTTCTGATGAGAATGGGAATGTGTATATGGATCTGAAGCAGTCATGATGCCCAAACTCTTGAATTATGGTATTCTGAATACCAATCTGCCTGGCTCAGAAGCAATACGAACTGAAATTATTCCCTTCAAAGCTCATCTGTGGCTTGGAATGGAGAAGAGATTTTTCACTTGTGCAGATTTTTAATATGGATATTTTTAGTCCAAGTCCTGGACACCAATCACACAGGGATGGGCAACTTGCTGCACCAGGTGTGGGCAAGGGGTGGGTATCCTGAAGTAGCTGAAAACCAAAAATTAAACTGAATCCTCCTTTCCCTTTGGTAGCATGGTTGCAGGTATTGAGAGTGAGGGGACAAAGCCTGAGCTTTCTGAAACCCCTTTATTTTCTGGCATGGCAGCAGAAAGGACTATGCCTGCCAGAGTTCTCCCAGCCATTTAAAACAGAAGAATCCTGTTCCTTACACTGAATTCAACAACTTTGAACTTGGTGCAAGAATCATCCTCTGTTAAGGGGATGTTTTGAGCCCTATAATCAAGGCAGGCCACCCTCTGCAGGGATGGGATTATTTTCTTCTCCAAGAGCAGTGGTTTCAAGCTTATCTCTGCGGTTCTCCTGGGACCATATGGATCCAGCACACTTTCAGAGCCAACAAAGCAATGGTTTTGCATATGCCCTATTATTTCCATGCTGGGTTCTTTTCCTATTCAAGTGTGCCGGGGGGAAATAACATAAATAAAAACCCACATAAATATACCCAAATATACCCAGCGTCCAACTACTATTAAATGTTAAAAGATGTGGGGCTGGGAGAGAATCATTGCAGCCTCATCAGTGGGGTCATTCTGTCCTTTGCAAACCACTTAGAGGTTTTATTTATAGTGAAGCGCTGTACAAATTCTGTTAAACTAATAAAATTAATTCTGAACGTTCAGGCTGTTTCTTCCCTTCTGACCTTTATTCTTTAGAAATCTGTTCTTTAAAGTGGCAGTTCAAGCAAGCCAACTGATTTCATATTGACTCCAAAGGACTTCCTTCCCACTCCTCCCTCCCCCCATGCCCCACGCCACTGGCTTTATAGATATTGACTTCAGATTAAAAAAGACTAGTAGCAAATTATATAGTTCATGCAGTCTGCATGCAGCAGGATTTTCTGGAAAAGCTGGCTCCAGCGAGTCTGGCACTCCGTATCATTAGAAATATTTAAAGCCACTCTTTGGAGCCACGCAGATGGCAATGAACTTATCTGGAACTGCCTTAACTCTGTCGAGGCAGCTGGTGTCTTGAACGCTGCGAGCTCAGACAGTTGTGGCAAAAGGGCCATTGCTTTCGTGATGTTTCCCTTTTCAAATATCAAGCTTTGAGGTTGGCATTTAAAAAGAGAGAGCCTGGGATGTTGCTTCTTTAAATTATATGATTTGGGGATCAATGAGGGTGAACAACAAATGAATCATCTCAGGAACAATTCAAAAAGAAATAAAAAAGAAATCACAAACTGATTTGGGAATGTGGATCAATGAAACATGACAAATTGAGAGAAACCAAAGATAACAGGTTTGCACATCCCTAGGTCTGAGTTATATGAAGGAGTGCAGGCCTAGCCACACATTAATATCACCCTTCTTTGTTTGCTCTGCAGCCTGATCAGCAGAACTGCTGGGGAGAAGGCCTTTTTTGTGGTGGCCCCATGACTATGGAATTCATTGTCTACTGACCTCTGGAAAGCTACCACATACCAGACCTTTAGAAGATCCTTATAGACATATTTATTGTTTCAGGTGATCTGTGCATGAAGAATATTTCCTTCTTTGTATTTCTTTTAGCTAATGATTCAGGGCTGGGTGTGAGCTTTTCAGTAATGTTGCCTTATTAATGCTGTTGATGTTGTAGAGAAACTGTTCTGTTTTGTATGTATATTCCATTAATTTTATTCTATTTTTCATTTTACCATTGTTGAAGCTGTAATTTTATATTGTCATTATGCAAGCCACCATGATAGAGTTGTCTACTGAAAGGCTGTATACACACACACTTAAATAAGTAACTAAATCAGTGTACATATAAATCTAAGCTTAATGGCACAGGTAATCTGACCTGCAACTCTGCTCACCCTTACTGCGGCTGGTCTGAAACAGGCATGGGGAAATTGTATACATGTTGTTGGACCGATGTTGTTGGACAGGCTGAAGCTGAAGCTCCAGGCTGAAGCTGATGGAGACCCACAACATGCATAGGGCCACAGGTTCCTCATCTGCAACCCAAAAAGGAAGGGGTCAGAGAGAGATGATTGCCTGGATCTGGTGCTTTTCTAGGCTGCAGTCCTTTGCAGCCTTCCCTGGAGTAAGTCCCACTAAAAACAGACTTCAAAAACAATTAATTACAGTAATAGGCAATTCAAACATCATGAAAACAAAAGGGTTGTGCAATATGAACAGGTTAAAACAAGGAAACCAGGAAATAAATTGGCTTTTTATATACCTGTCTCAAGGCATTCTGTGCCTCTTTATTGACTCAAGCCATTCAGTCTCACGCCTATGACTACTGTCTTCAGTTAAGCTCCTCTAACAAAACCATACACAAAGCCTCCTTCTCTCTCTCTCTCTCTCTCTCTCTCTCTCTCACACACACACACACACACACACACACCACCTTTCCTAAACTTGCTAATATTCTAAGGAATAACTACTAAGAAATGAATCACAGGATGACCCGGATATGCAGTGATCTCAAATCTACTGCTGGGTTCATATATATTGATGTTTGCAGCCTCTCTCATGGGCAACAACAGCCCAAAGACTTGAACGCATAGCCACAGTTACTTGCACTCCCCAAACCATACCTGTGAAACAACAGCTCTGCCATCAACATTGATCTCATCATGGCATCTCCTGTCATCCAACCCAATTTGTGTTCCTTCCTCTGAACATATAAAGACTTTGCAGAACTTTGCTGTTAGAGGAACTGGACATGGAGGAAGGGGTTAATTTCCTTCATGATCACAAATCATCTGTGTATGAGATGGGCTAATGTGGAACTTATTTCCAAGTTAAACAAGCATAGGCTACAATCTTAAGCATGCTTACTGGTGGAGTAAGCCCCTCTGAACTCAACGGGACTCACTTCTTGAGTAAGTATGCTTAGATCCATGTTGTACATCAGTTTGGGGAGTTGGGAGCCAAACTTGTGTGGTTGTGGGTCTGTTCTTTGTTTGTATTTTACACTTGGAGGCTATTGTCACACTTTTTCTTATAGAATGTTTTTATTTCAGTTTGATTTCTGTTGGAAAGGCCCTGACGCTTCATTTTTATTTTTTTTATGCACACCACATCTAAATGACTATAATACAAACCCAGCTGTCCTTGTTACTTGCGTTAATATAGTTCCATTTTATATGGTGATGGGCTTTGCCTAAGGGCTGGGCTGCACGGCTCCGAATTCCCTGTTTGTCAGCATTTTGCAAGATACGACATTTTCCATGGCAGAGTGTAAGGAATTTCATAAATTTGCTGAATGGATAAAGTAAGTGCGATGCAAAACAGTTCTGGGGACATGACAACAATCTTGCACAGATCTAGTTATGATTGTTATTACAAATAATATTTTATTTCTTGGACACTGGCTATGTGCAAAGGGCCAGGCGCTCTTTTTCGGCCTCACCCCTCACACATTCATTCTGCATGTGGAACGAAAGGACTCCTATTTCTATCTCTTCAAGCCCTTGATTCATATGTAATATGAATAAGTGACCACCATCCTTATAGCAGCATCAAAGCCTATCCTGCATGCAGCTCAGGGATGGGCCAGCCTATTTTACCACCTGAGGCAAAATGGGTAAGTGCTGACCTGTGTCCCTGCTAAAGCCCCACTTACCTAGCTTGTGTGGTGGTGACTTCAGGGTTCCAGCATGATCTTGCAAGAGTCCCATGAGAACCTGCAAGATCCCCCCAAAATTTCACAAGATTCCGTGGGGCTATTGTGCTATCCCACCACAACCCAGAAGCTGCTACCTCTTTGCCTTGCTTCTCCAATGGTGGTGCCCATAGCTGCGACCCCCTGGATTCTGCTGCCTGAGGCAGCTGCCTCAGTCTGCCTCATGAGTGGACCAGCTGCTCTGCTACCAGTACCTCATTTCAAACTTAACAAGTATCCAGCCTGAGGCCTGTGGTTTCTACAAGACTACTTCCTCTGTAAGCTTGGGGAAAGAGACAGCAGGGGAGGCACACAATGGAAGGCTAAAAACAGGGCCATTCCAAATCATACCTGAACTTCAGAGAATTCTGGACTCAAGTAGAGAGGGGTATGGGGGTCCCAACCATCCACCTAAACCTCCAGCACCATCACTGCTAGTGTCACTTCTATGGATGACAAGAAGGCCTCCAACTAGCAAAGGAAAAATGAATTGACCTAAGACTTGGCTAGAGGGGTGGGGAAACAAGCTGCAAAAGCCATATATGTTTTTATTTTATTTTTTTTTTAAAAAATAATTCTTTGTTCTTATACCATAGAAAAATTAAAAAAGAAAAGTAAAACCCTTAGCTCTTTCAAAACCTGGTCAGAATTCGCAACCCGAATGAAGTCATTGAGGCCTAGTTTTCCATCTCCAATATTCTGATGCTTCAACACCATTTTTAAGGAATATTTGACCTCAACCTATCAGGGATCACATATTGAAAGTCATGATGCCACAGTGCCACATAGACAATTAAATTAAAACTAATTATTTGTCCTTATATTACATGGGGGTGGGGGAGGTTGAGACAACTATGCAGCCTTTGCAATAGCAGCATTGCCTGAATTGCTCTGCTGTACCTGGGGTACACCATGATGGCTTTCTTGCAGTGCAGTGTGGGAAAAGAGGGTCCGCTGACCTTGGCAGTAGGATATGCTGCATTATAATGAAAAAGTTTGTGGCCTTCAGAGCTCTGCCCCTTCTGAGATATTCTCTCCAAAAAGAAGTCTCTTTCTGGAGGCATGAAAATGTTCACAAAAGTGAGCTTCCCTCACTTCTTGTCCACATTAGCAGATACTACAAATTATCTCATTAGCAAATGCTTTTTTGCTGGTCTCTAACTGAACTAGAGAAAGCAAAGAAGACTCAGGCTGCTGCAATTCCAAGCACGTTTCATCTGGTTTTGTTTTGTTAAAGTCCAATGAAAGTGGTCATTAACTTGCCCAGATAGTAGAGAATAATTCAGAGTTTTATCTCCCTTCGTTTCAGCTAGATGCTTAGTAAAAAAAGCATTGTGAATTCTTTTTTTTCCCCTTTTTAATAGGTGTAGTTCTTATGCATTCCTTCCTTACTCTGTTGAAAACTTCTGTGGAGCATTTCATGTTAATTCACCTGGATCTTCACAGCTCTGTAGGTGATCTGGGCAGATTTTACATGTGCATTTATGACACTGGAAGTCCAGAATCTTTGTTACACTTCAGTCTTGCCATTGTGCATTCAAGTACACATATGAATAACGTATTTGTAGTAAACCACTTTCAATTCAAGCCTATTGCACATTTATCCAGAAGTAAGTTCAATAATGTATACTCAGGGAAACATACAAAGATAAACTTGCCAAAAGAGGCTGTACCACATATTCACTTTCTTTTCTTTTCTTAAATAACCACAGTTTAATTAAAAAGAACAGCAGTCATACAAGGTCTTAAAAATGTGAACAACATCACACACAGTTTTGCCCCTCTGGTATAGATGGGCTGGCAAAGCAACCCTTATAGACACTTGGTCCTCTTCTATGTCTGAGGCGTAGATCAAAAACCATTCCAGTCCAGCCCTGTCCCTTGCTTGTTGCAGAGACGTTCTGAGCAGAGAAGAGGTGTTCTCTCTCCTGGGCATAGCAGCTTTGTCAGTATCTGAAAGCTGTTATCACATGTCCCATCACCACCCCACCCTTCATAATCTCTCCTCTAGGCTAAAGATGCCTAATTCCTCCAGTATCTCCTCATATGTTTTGCATTCTAACGTGACTGCAATGTGTTATGTTGTACGGAGTCCAGCTCAATGGAGTCACTTGGAAGAAGACAGGGAATACAATGTGTGAGGGTGACGGTGGTCTTGAAAAGGCAGTCCTTCCCTTTAATGAAATGCACACAATGTTCTCAGTCTCTGAAGCATTTGCTGGATGAAATGTAATCCGGAACTCATTTGGGATGTGGTTATGTCATCTCAGAACATGCGGAAATTGCAGCGTGATGCGTCGGGGAATAGTGGTGCTGCGTTAAAATACGAGGGGGTGCCAGGTGAACTGGGAGCCAAATTCAGCGGCTGAAACTCCATGCAGCTCTAACCAATTGTGGCACACGCCTTCTGCTGCCCTTCCTTATATAAAGAGACATGCATCCCACCCAATTTGCCGGTTCCATGTTAACATGTCGAGACTGAACCACATGGTCAAAAATCAGCACATAGCAAAAGCATTGCATGCTCCTCTGATGGTGTGGCTGTATGGGCAGTCTGTCATCATACAATGAGATCCTTCTTTCTTTCTTTTTTTACTCATCACACAGGGTGATAAGTGGTAAAGAAAAATAAGGTTCTGGTAACTTTAAAAGTTGTATATTAGGAGTGGGTGAGGGAGTTTGGGTATCAGTTTTCCCCAGCATGACAAGTTATATCAGCCAAATTCCCCTCATTTGCAGTAGAGATATGGCTGCCCCATGTTTGCTAAGGAAGAGAAATGTTTATTATGACGAACACATTTTGAGTAATGACTCTCTGGGCCCTTCCGGTTGACCTATTTACTGAACATTCATACTGATGTGTTTCCACAAAGCTTTTTGGTACTTAGCCTATGTCCGGTCTTTCCTGAGGATTTGTTCTGATTTGTTTACAGGGTGGTTATTTGAAAATGAGCATTCACTCCGCATTCATCCTGACTGGCTTGTGAAATGTTTATATATCTTTCTGTTACTCATTTGTTCTTTCTACGCTCTTTAATGTATTTCCCTGTCACTTTCCAAACCGCAAAAAGTCTGGTTCTTTTAAAAGTGGATTTGTTGTGCAAAGGCGACAGAACACTTGAATCCACTATCAAATGTGGACGCCTAAGGTTCTGGTAAGTGTATGAATCCCACCTGCAAAATAGTGAGAATTTGGAGGTGCCTGTGACAGGTACCCCCACTGAAGATAGGTGACAGGTGATGTGACCAATATCATGAGTGTGCTACTAGATAAATATCTACTTATTATTGCACAGAAGAGGTCTAGCATTAACTGTGTTGGTAGTGTTTAACAGCAGCAAGGTATTCCATTTCTGTGAGGGCTGCCCGGTGCCCATTCACTCTCCACCCAGAGATTCAAAGTATGTGGTGGCACTTCTGGAACAGAACTGTATATTTATTTAATTACACTCTATGAGGGCTTAATGCTTGATGGACGGCCTGCACTGCAAATGTGCTGGGCCTAATAAACAACAGCTCACCATGGAGACTTCCTCTGTGGTTGATTTCATATTGATGTCCTCCTTCCTCCTCTGCTTTACCTTCTCTTTTGCATCTGGCCACCATACACTTACAGTAACTATGTGGAAAGGCATTTTGTGCGAAGGTGCCTCCACCCCCGCACCGTTAATGCTAACTAAAGCAGCAAAAGAAAGCTGGCCAATTTTGCTGGTATGACTAAAATTGCCAAATTACTTGGGAAGGTAAGTGGTGCTCCTCCTTCGTGCTGTTGATGAGCCGATACAGTTTGTGCCCTTGGTAGCCAATCACATTGCCCACATAATGTTGCACTCCGCCCCAATTTTCCCAGTGATGTGAGAGTCTAGGGTTCAGAATGAGGGACAACAGAGACTGTGGTGTCTTCAGGCTATATGGCTTATTTACACATATATACAACTTGAGCCTACACCCACAGCCTTGGCTACCAGCATAAATCATGCATGGCTCTGACTCTCCCAGGCTTCCTGCCAGCTTCTAACTCACACACAAAACTCTCAACTCTGGCCTTTATCTTTCTAACTACCAGTGAGTTGAGAGAGGGGAGCCCACCCATTTGTCATATGGAACAAAACCACTTCCTTTGTTGCCTTAATGGCCCATACATTGAGGGCCATTATCTCACCAGGAAGCTAGTCTGGCTATTCCAGGAATTGAATAAAGTCACAATTGCAGGGTTTTCCTTTGTAGGAACAACCTAGGAAGCTGCCATGTACTAAGTCAGACCAGTAAATCATCTAGGTCAGTATTTTCTATGCTGACTGGCAACAGCTCTCCAGAGCTTCAGGTAGGGTACATTCCCATTCCTACCTGGCAATGCCGGGAGTTAAACATGTGGCCTTTGCATGCAAAGCAGATGCCCTACTACACAGCTACATCCCTTCCTCTACTGAAATATACAATATTCCCCCTATCTACCAACATTTATAAAGTCTATATGAAATCTCATTCTGTAGGTCCACCAGGCTCACCACTCGCATTTGTACATTTGTCCAAGACAGGGCATTTTTCAGTGGGAACTCACTGGACCTCAGTTCTGGCACCTCTCAGGTGGGTGCCATTACCATTCTAAGATAATAAGGGTGGTATTCATGGTGAGTTCCGGAACCTCTTTTTCTACAAAAATAGCACTGGTTCAAGGAATAGCAGCAACTTATTGCATCCCAGAAGTCAGCTTTAAAAAGCAATGGGCTCATCCCGGGTTGTGAAATTCTCTATTTCTATAGGCCTCTGCAGCGTAGTTGGAAAAAGACCAATGACAGCTTAGCCAAAGCTCTAGGCTTTGATGTGTGCTCAGAGTCTTGGAATTTAAGAGGCAATTGTGTGTTTAATGCCCCACTGTTCCTCAGCTTGGCACGGGGTTCCTCTTGCATTGCTTTTCAGTTCAATTACTTCTACCTTTCTCAAATATGAAATGAAGCAACAAAAAGATTTTTAGGAGCTGGCTTGGCTCTTTCCAAAGGCAGGGCCCTGTTGGCGCTGGGCTTACAGCTGAAGGTGCTGACAAGCTCACAGTTATGCAGGAGTTCAGCTGGTGCCCTGTTCTGTTTGTTACAGTGTGTTCTAATACAGCCCCCGTCCTTTTCACCATCGCAGAAGGGCAGGGGAGAAAGTAAGAGGAAATATTTTTATAGAGGGAAAAGCCCCTCAGGTAGGAGAAAAGGACAAGAGACTTTCTCAGAGAAGCAGCAAGGCAAGTCAGGGAGGAGCAGACCATCTCACAAATGACCAAATTCAGCATGGTGAGACACTCAAAATGGAGACATCGGCTTCTTGTAGTGCTGTAAGTCCATGCAAGCCTTTGAGTTACACATGGCTCTTAAGCATGCAGAAGGGGAAGGTGGATCAACCACAGCTA
Organism: Podarcis melisellensis; assembly: GCF_964234715.1. Lineage (NCBI taxonomy): Eukaryota > Metazoa > Chordata > Lepidosauria > Squamata > Lacertidae > Podarcis > Podarcis melisellensis. The sequence continues at coordinate 86,493,798 of NC_138528.1, forward strand.
CAGGACGTCTGTACACAGCATCAAAAGTGGGCCAAATTCTGCACCCAGAGTGGTAGCAGAGGGAAGACTCTAGATAATATCAATTTGCATTCATGTTTAAATTTCTGTATATTCTATCCTGCTTTCCTAAAGCTGGGGCTTTAAAGGAAGATAGAATTAATTTGGACGGAAATGTCTGATGCAGCTGGAAGACTGGGAGAGAAGGGAATGAAGTTTGGTTAAGAGGCCAAGTGTGTGCTGCATCTGATGGTGTAAGAGTGGGTCTGCAGGCCCAATGTACTCCCACAGCTCATTTGCAAAACAGCATACAAGACAAGGTTAGCCACAAACCATATCTGCCCTGTGCATGTCTTGCTATTTCTTATGAAATACTCCAGTTTCATACCCCTCAACTGTCCCAGCACTAGGGGGCAGAGAGCAGATGGGGGCGGGGTGGGGCAGGAATCCTGGGGGCGGGGCACCCAGCATGGGCGGGGGGGCAGCCACGATGGCACCCCACTGGGATCGTGCTGCCGGGGGCGATGCGCTCCCCCCCCCCCGCACTCCTCTTCCTCTGCCAGTGCCCATCTTTAGTGGGACATCCCAGAATTACAGAAGCCATTCTGAATTCTGATTGGATCCTGGAACGTAGTGTTTTTTGGTCCAGTGCTCTGGCTCGAGCCAGCTAGCTTGCACTGGAGCACCAAAACAAAAGACCCTTAGTTTTTGGTCTTGCACTCATGCACAAATCAGCTGGCTCCTGTGAAAAATGAGCATCCTGCTTTTGATCAGCAGGATGTTGGAGGGTATGCCATTCCCCCCCCCCCATCAGCTTCAATTCAGACTGAGAGAAAGAATGGTCTAGCTGTGTTTTTAAGCAGCAAAACGTGCCCACAGCCAGGAAGTGTGCTTCCAGATAGAGGCTTAATATTGCAAATGAGACATTCAGGTGTTGCGAAATCGTCATTCACAACAGTTTGTTTTTTTAATTTAACAAAAATTTCACCAGACAGGGTAAATCTGAAATAAATTGAGAAGGGGGGTATATCACCTGGCATTTTAATGCCAGTGATGTTGTCAGGATGCTGTAAAAAAATATTGCATGCATGAGGATAACCAGTTCCATAGTATTAAAAACAAAACAAAACACCTTTCTAGAGGCAGAGAGAATAGCAGCCTTGAGAGTGGGAGAGTGGGCTGTGCACAATTCTGAAATCACTGTTTTCTGGAAGCTCTGCTTGGCACCACCCTCATTTCTTACCTTTCCTAGACACTGTTCCTGCTTCCATGCCATCTTGCTCCCTGCTACGTGCCAGAGGTTATATTTCTCAAACCTTTGATCAAGTTCTTGATATGTTTATTAAAACTGGAGGAGGCCCACTTCACTCCCACACTAAAAGGGTTAACGTATGTTGAACAGATTCTTGGAACAGTAGTTTTGAATTGATACTATTCTTTTCCTTTTAAAAAATAAAATAAAATCATCTGCTAGATTTCTGGGCCAGCGTTTCATTGAGCTTTTTGACTGACTGACTGATTGATTGAGAAAAAGTATTTATACACTGCCATAAAACATTGTGGTGGTGTGCAATGATAAAACATAAAACACAGTTGAAAACAGTTGAAAATAATCATTAAAGTGACTGGCTAATCAGGAGTGTTTTGAACAACTGCAGAGGCCTGTCAGCATATACAAAGTCTTCAAGAGACACCTGGAAGTCAAAAGCAAAGGTGGGAAGGGGATCTCTGTAATACCCATCAAACACAGTCAATCTTGGAGAATTGCAGGGTCAGTAGTATCAAAGGCCATTGAAAGATCCCATATGAGTAACGTGGTCACACTTCCCCGTCTTCACTTCATAAGATCGTCATCAGGGCAATCAGTTCCTTCACTGCAGTGGGTTGGACTAAATGACCATTGGAATCCCTTCCAAACCTACAAATCTATGATTCTAAGACTAATTCCATTCTGAAACCAGTCCTAAATCCAGCTGAAGTGAATTTAGATAATTTGTGTCATCCAGGAACTCTTAAAGATGCTCTAGGTTTTTGCCACAGTGTGTGTGTGTGTGTGTGTGTGTGTGTGTGTGTAATCTTCCTATATGACACAGCCAGTTGGCATACATTGAAACTGGAAGATCAGTCCACTGCTGAGGCTCTCTAAGACTGCAGTTCTATTCATAAGGGTAAGCCCCATTGGACTCAGTGAGACATTCTTCTCAATAGACATGCATACGACTGTACTCAGAGACTCCGATCCAGAACACACTTAACTGGCGAGTAAGCTTCATTGAACATAGTGGGACTTACTTCCTAGTAAACATATGTTTAATAGTCAATGCATTTCTTTTTGATTAAATAAATCTTTTTGATTAAATAAAAACTACACCACTGTGCTCCTAGCTGCAAAGCACCGCTCTCAAACGTAAGGGCATGTCTCCCTAATGCCCAGGTCCTTAGTCATCACCAACTGGCAGTCTTGAAGGCATGGGCTAGATAACTATTAACATCCCAGGAACCTAAACAGAGAAGAGCCATGTGCGATTTTGCTTTAGGTGTGTTCCTTTGGTTGGTTCAGAAATGCAGTTTTCTGGATGGTGCCCTCTTCCTTACTCCTTTACTGCTCACGTTTGATCCAGGTCTTTCCCATTCTTCCTGTTTGTCATTTCTCCCCATTCACTTGTATATATTCATCCATCCAGAAGTCAACTCTCTAGATTCCTCAACAAGTGCAAAGCACCAGACATGTACATTATTATCTTGCATAAAGCTGCAGATGTTTCACATCTGCCTCCACACTTGTTATCCTGCCAAATTGCCGAGTCTTCATGGCAGGTTTACAGTAAAGAAAGATTGTAGCTGTAAACAGTTTTATGACAGGTTGACGTTACAGGCTTATGGCTTCTTGCCTAAACTCTTGAAGACTCTATGACTCCACAAAGCTGGGCCACTGCTAACCCCATAAGCCCAGTACAGAAGGGGAGGGAGTGACGTTTGAACCTACTATATGACCACACAGGTCCTTCGCTTGCTGCAGACCTGCATGTTTAAGTGACGTTTACCAACAGATTCTGGAATTTCTAGATTTCCAGTTAACAAAACTCCTTGTGGATGCAGTGCTGACACATTTCCATGATGCATTATTATGACCAAAGGGTTTGAAACTTCAGATGTGGGACACACTGATTTCAGCTTGTTGTGGGAAAGTTTCCAGAACTGATGGGGTTATACACCTTGAAAGTGTGGAAATTAGACTCTAGTTCCCATTTACAGAGCTATGCGAAATGAAGAGACTGGGTCATTTAACCCCTTAATTAGTTCCCTTTTGCCTCATATAAAAATTATGCAAGACACTCTCTTTTAAAGTTTAAATAACAAATAACTTTTACTCAGTGTACTTGCACTTGTTAGATTAAACATACAAGACAGAAAGGTGTTACTTATGTTACGAATACATATTACATAGAGTTGTATCCAGTGCTGTTTTTCTAGAAAAAGAGGTGCTGGAATTCACCATGAACGCCTCCCTTGTTCTCTTCTAATGGCAATGGCACTCACCTGAGAGGTGCCAGAACTGAGTTCTGGTGAGTTCCAGAGGGGGAAAAAGGCCTGATTATATCTAAGACAAAAACTGTTACAGACCAACCAACTCTGAGGCAGGCAGCAGCACAACAGAACAGATATACTGCTCAGCTGCTCTAACACAAAAGACTGTTAATACCTGCTCTGACTGTACCAACGGACATAACTGCCTCTGGCAGGAGGTGTATGACATCATTGTGAGCATTAACCCTTTGATTGGTATTTTGGATGCTTTCATCCCATAAAGGAGGTGTCAACTTGGCCCTATCCAGAGCTTTTCTCCAGTGGGAACTCACTAGAACTCAGTTCCGGCACATCTCAGATGGGCACCATTGCCATTCTAATAGCACTGGCCTTATCCATAAATTATTCTCCACATGCAGGGCTAACGTGCAGGACCATACCCTTTTGGCCATGCATGCAGTAATGTGACCGAACCTGTCATCCACATTGTGGACATGGATGCCTCCAAATGGGCCACCATACATTTCTATTGTACACATTTCTTTTGCCTAAAGCCTCACTTTCACTGGCTCCTGGAAAGATCATCCTTCCTTATAAAACTTGATGGACAGATGTTTATGCAGCTGGATTGATGCAAGTATGCAGTAAGGAATGCTTATCAGATTATGCTGACACCAAGAGAGATTTCAGTCCATGCTGTGATAGCAACACCACTTCAGCAAATATTCAAAAGCTGGCTTTTGTTATACCACTTTCCTTGCATCCTCCTTTTCTATACTTAATTTTGTCCGGTCAGTGGGCAGGGTAGAGGCCAAGATGCATATGAATCAACTCAAAACTGATCCCTCCCCCAAATATATTTGTCATTTTATGAGGAATATAGGCAAAAGGATAATGGACACTGAGTACACTCTGGCCTCAATTCACTGTTTGGAGATTTACTCTCCCTTTAGGATTTCCTCCCCTCTCCCGCCCCAGGGATGGGCAACAACCAGGGGAAAGAAAGGCATAACATCTTACAAGGACAGGAAGAAACATCGCAGACAGAATAATTGCCACATACAGGAAGAACAAGGATATCGTTTGAGTTCCACTCTTGTAGTCTTATAAATCATTTAATGTGTCAGCACAAATAGAAGTTATCAATATTGCAGTTGTTGTATAAGGGATTATTATTATGACCGGAATGTAATGGAAAATAGTAGGATTTTGGGACGCAGAAATTAAGCAAATAATCAAGGCATTACATTTCCTTTGCTTCACTTCCTTTATCCGTCAGGAGGAAAGAAGTAACAATGTGTGAGGTGATAAAGCAATTCTGGGCATTGCCCTGAAATATTTGCTATTTACAGGTGTCTGCACAAACAAGAAGGTTCCAATGACTTGTGACTTTCATAACATACACCATACACCATAACATACTCCCTACACAGGAGTCCTTCTTATCACTCGCTGGATCATCACCTTGTTGTGGTGAGTGGGCTTGCATGCTACGTCCCTTGTAAGAGAAGCGGTCCAGAATTTCACACTCCCAGCAGGGTCACCCAAGGCGGTAAGGTCAAAGGGAAGGAGCTAGACAAGACAAAGAATGATCCAAGAAGTCCTCAATGGCAGAACAAGCAGATGATAACAAGCGGTATGTTAAAATGGCTGTGAAGGCAGATGAAGGCTGCAGCAGATAAGAATCTACTGGTCATCGTGACTACTCATCCCATTGGAACAGAGCCTTACTGTGAAAACTGTGTGTTGGTCAGCATGCACTGATCTACACACATAAAACAAATACACGCACAGGTGTCTTCCAAAAACCCATGCCAAACCCAAACCACAATACAATCTTACTCGGCTATGAGTGATCACCAAAGAAGAAGATCACGGCTTATTCCTCATCCCCATAGCCCAAACTCATGTGATTCATCTCTCTCTCTCTGTTTCTTCCCCTCACGTTTGAAATATAATTGTGAGCTCCTTGGAGCAGAGGCCTCATGTTTGCTCATGTGACTATTTTTTTAAAAAAAATGTTTTTACAGAACTAATGAAATAAGATATAGTAGAATACAGTTAATGTCATTCAAGTATATGGAACTATGTGTATACCTAAGTGTCTCTCTCTCTCTCTCTCACACACACACACACACACACACACTTAATGGTTTTCGTTTTCCGAAGTGCAACCAAACTGTTAGGACACTTTGCCTTGGAGGAATCAAAAGTTTGTGAAATTAAGCTTTATAGATTTCATTGCTTTTATTGCATCATGTGGAGTGTAATGTGGTGAGAGCTGCTTTGCAAATAAATATCATAAATATAATGTCGGGAGAGAGGGAGTTAAGCTTCAAATCACCAAAATGCTGTGAGTTGTTATTTTTAATCCCCAAAGCATTTGAAAATGGTGCATGTGGTTGACTCCACTTCGATCTCAGGCTAACAAATGCATTTCACATTGCCCTTGTTCCAGTCTTACATCCCTCCAGGATAGGCAGGTATTGAGGTTGTGAAGAATGAATGAGCAATATCGAGAAGCCAAAGGAGCCCATTGTACGAGCCAGAAGGTTCTTTATTCATTTACCAGTGGCTCATTCAGTAACTGTTTGTCCAGCCTGGTGTTTCTGCAGTTCTCCTCCTCTCATATCCCATTCTCCTTCAGCTAGACCAGAAACTACCCAGATCCATGCCCATGCCCATGCCCAGTTCCTTGTATTTTCACTGCATTGCAAAGCAAATAATTGCACAGCAGCTACAGGATTCAAGACTGCACAGCAGCTGCTCAGCGTGTTTCCATGAGACAACGCTGGATTTATACTTCTCTCCCCCCTCCCTTTTACTGGAATTCTTTGTTGTTTGCTGATGATGATGGCTTTCATTTGCTTTTATTAGCTGCAGGTGTTTTCTGTTCTTCAGCTGCAAGTGCTTTCCCTTTTTCCCTGCCAATTCCAACCCCGGTTTGTGCCTTGGTCACCTTTTGGAATATGATGTGGAGAATGATGGAGATTTTTGCGGCTTCAGCAGATGCGCTCAACCTGCCTGGCTTTTGCCTCTCCCAGCCCCTCCCCACCGGTTGAAAACATAAGGAGCACTTCTGCCTGGCCTTGGAGAGCAATCAAGAGAGAACTAATTCATGGTGGGAAAAGGAGGGGGGAGATTAGGGATGGGACTCTGCGCTATGGCTCTGCTTGTTTAGCGCTCGTGGTTCTCGTGCCACCTAAGTTTATTAATCCGCTTTAGCAGTATGGGCTTGGTCCACAGCAGGTATATTGACTGCAAACTTGACCTTGCTGCTGAGCGATCCAAAAATGTCAGGCTTTAGCTCAAAAATATAGTGACTGATTTTGACTCTAATGCAACCCCAGGACACAGAGGCAAATGGTGTGTGTTTTTAAATTTTCATTCTATATTGTATATTCTATAATATGATACTGAGTTGCTTTAAGGCTGTTAATATCCCCTTCACAAAATGAATTGTATTGTTTTATTGTCACCCCCACACTATCATCTATCTATCATCTATCTATCTAATGTTATTGATTAGTTAACAATCACAAAAGTGAAAACCAAACAAAAAGAAAGAAAACAAAGAATCAAAAATTTAAAGCATCACAATCTGGAAGGACAAAGGTACAGTGCAGATCCAAAGGGATAATAAAGTATTATATTATATCATAAAAAGATTTCCTTTACAAATAATAAAGATTTATAAAATTTAAAGTATTCTCCACCCGTGCGTTCCATCATTATAGAGAATAAAGATTCTATACAGCCTTAAATGAGCCAGACATTTGCATATACTGATAGCACCAAGTAATCATGTGACTCAATATTTGTATATTATTTTTATTCCCTGCCTCTCCAGTCTCCTTCGCCTCAACCAGCCACCTCACCAGCAGATCCTTCCTTTGCCTACTGGGCACAGACATCAGAACATAGAGCATTCATTTTTCCTCAATTTTTCCTTTTCTTCTTTGATAGGATTACATGGCAAATCAACCCCACCCACTGCCCCTACCCCATCTCCCCTGCTCAGACAAATTGCTTATCTCATTTATTTTCTGTCTTTAACAATGCATGTTGCTGATTGCTGACAGTCACATCACCAGTGGAGAGATCTGCATTTAAAAAATGCCAGTGTAATGCCAGTGCAAGGCACAGGATAATAAATCATCACCTAAATGTAACAGGCTGAGCACAGACAGTCCCAATACACATTTAATCACGTCGTATTGTACAGGAAGAGCAGAAACCGTCAGTGAGTCAAGAGGAGTTACAAGCTTAAACCTGGAGATTGAGAACAGTGACAAGAATTTGGGGGTGAAAAGTTTATCAAACAAATCTATGTCAAAAATTGCTCACAAGTTCTCACATGTGACCAGTTTATGCACAAACGTACAAGGTCCATGGAAGCTCAGTCTTCTACTCACTTTTAATGAACTTTGTTACCATCCCTAGTGGAGATACAGATAAGCACAAAACAATTTCCCCCTTAGATGGTGGGTGTGGGTGGGTGTCTTTTTTAGCAAAGTGCCTTGAAAAGGAGACAGGATTGCAACACAGTGGCAGAGCACTTTGCATCCCAAATCCAATCTCCAGTATCCTGAAGTAGGGCTGGAAAAGGCCCCTTTCTGAAAATCTGGAGAGCCACTGTCAATCAGTATAAACCAAGGACATGGAACTGGATGCCTCCCCGTCCCCCACCCAAATTTGTCAAGTGAGCAGAGCCACCCACCCATCAGTCACCTGACATCATAATATCAAGTGAGATATTTTTTTACATTCGTGGTTGAAATCAAACTGTGTAGGCAAATGCACAGCCCACAAAACACATTTCAAAGCACTCCACAATACCCAATAATCCAGGTGCTTGCCATTTCTTACAAAGCACTAGCAAGGGACTTAATAAGTTGACCATTCGGGTCCTGCAAAGTCCATTGCAAAGCAGTCTGTAAGATGTGACAATCAGCCAGTTGCTGAGTGTTGCAAAGCCTTTGGTAGAAAGGTTTGCAAGCACAGATCAGCCGATTGGCAGAGCCTACAAATTCTTTTCTGCTGAGTCAGGTCTTTGCCTGCCCCGTACCTGACATCATATATTATGTCAGGTGTAAAGCAGGTGGGCGTGGCTGAGCTGAAATGGCCTCTCCGGCCAAATGGGGAGGCCTGGTGGGCCTAATTGGGCCAATGGGCCAGTAGCTCTTCATTCCTGGTGGAGATGATAATAAGCTAAATCAGAGTTGGGGAACCTGTGGTCTGGGAAAGAGTCTGAGAAGAGATATGACAGGCATCTTCAAAGTTCTGAAGGGCTTAGAGGAAGCTTGTTTTCTCCTGCTCTGGAGGGTAGGGCTTAAACCAAAATTACAAGAAAGGAGATTCTTACTAAACATTGGGAGGAACTCATTGGGAGGAACTAAGTAAAACTTAGTTGTCTACCACCCTTTGTGTTTGAGCATGATTTGATTCCCTTGCACAGTAAAGGCAGCACTGTAACATAATATTGGGAATAGGTGTGTTGAACAATAGATCTAGTAAAGATGGTGGCATTGTCTCCAAGAAAAGATGGGTATTCTCTTTTCTCAATGAAGCATACCATTACTTCTCACATTCTACCAACAGAGCACTGGGTCAGAAAAATCCCAATTTCCTATCTTTTGTTCTAAGAATGAGTTAAAAGAGAAATCAAATAACTCCCACTGATTTGCTTGTTTTAGTTACTTGCGTGAGTGTCCAAACTGCACAGTGAACTGTGGGTGAAGTGATCCCATGGTGCAAGTAAGCACAAACATCAGTGTGTACCCATTGATCGAATATCGGAGGAATC